>NC_073403.1:5808110-5828110 GCF_028641065.1 Leucoraja erinaceus
TTAAGTAGATAGGGGGGTAAAGAGGGCAGAAGGTCATAAGGAATAGGAGCAGAATTAGGCCATTCGGCCCATCAAGTCTACTTCGCCATTCAATCATGGCTGATCTATCTCTCCCTCCTAACCCCATTCTCCTGCCTTCTCCCCATAACCTCTGACATCCGCACTAATCAAGTGCTTGCCTTTATTGGTCGGGACATTTAGTGTGTGTATTAGGAAGTCATGTTGCATCTTTATGGGGCCTTGTTTAGTTTAGTTTTAGTTTAGAGTTTCAGAGCAGAAACAGGCCCTTCGGCCCACCCAGTCTGCATCGACTAGCGATCCCCGCATGCTAACACTATCTTATACACTCTATGCACAATTTAGGATTTTTACCAAAGCCAATGAACCTACAAACCAGCGCGCCTTTACACCATAGACACAAAATGCCGCAGTAACTCAGCGGGTCAGGCAGCATCACTGGAGTCAAAGATATAGGTGACGTTTCAGGTCGAGACCCTGATGAAGGTTTGCAAAAGGGTCTCGACCCAAAACGTCATCTCCTCCTTGTCTCCTGAGATGCTGCCTGACCCGCTGAGAGACTGCAGCGTTTTGTGCCGTGGGGATATTGCAGATTTAGCTCCCCTGAAACGGAGCTGTATTTCTTGTCGGAGGCAGCTTGTCTGAACACGGGGCTGTTCCAGTTCGCCTATATCCTGGGGGTGTGTTGTGGAGGTCTCTGTCATTCTGCAACGATTCTACACGGATTTTTAATCTGGCAACACAAGGGGGACATGGCCTTAAATTTAGAGGCAGTCAGTATTCAGGTTGAGATGGACAAACCAAGAACAGCAGATGCAGGTTTACACCGAAGATAGACTCAAAGTGCTGGAGTAACTCACCGGGTCAGGCAGCATCTCTGGAGAGAGGGATTGGCTGACGTTTTGGGTTGGGGGTTTCAAAGCCGGGGGGGGGGGGGGGGGGGGGGGAGATGAAGAGCGGATAGAGAGAACAGATCATAGAAACATAGAAACATAGACAATAGGTGCAGGAGGAGGCCATTCGGCCCTTCGAACCAGCACCGCCATTCAATGTGATCATGGCTGATCATCCCCAATCAGTACCCCGTTCCTGCCTTCTCCCTATATCCCCTGACTCCGCTATTTTTAAGAGCCCTATCTAGCTCTCTCTTGAAAGCATCCAGAGAACCTGCCTCCACCGCCCTCTGAGGCAGAGAATTCCACAGACTCGCCACTCTCTGTGAGAAAAAGTGTTTCCTCGTCTCCGTTCTAAATGGCTTACTCCTTATTCTTAAACTGCGTGTGTCCCCTGGTTCTGGACTCCCCCAACATCGGGAACATGTTTCCTGCCTCTAGCGTGCCCAAACCCTTAACAATCTTAATAATACAGTGTGGAAACAGGCCATTCGGCCCACCGAGTCCGTGCCGACTAGCGATCACCCCTGTACACTAGCACTACCCTACACACACTGGGGACAATGGACAATTTTACTAAAGCTGAGTAACCTACAAGCCTGCACGCCTTTGCACCGAAGATAGACACAAAATGCTGGAGTAACTCAGCGGGCGAGGCAGCATCTCTAAGGGGTGTGGGAGGAAACCGGAGCACCCAGAGAAACCCCACGGGGAGAACGTGCAAACTCTGTACAGACAGCACGCGTGGTCGGGGATCAGGATCGAACCCGGGCCTTCGGCGCTGTGAGGCAGTGACTCTACCGCTGCGCCACCGTACGGCAGTGTGAAGAGCAGGTCTAACTGGACATGGGTGCGGGTGAGAGCGGGGAGGTGTTGGGGCCAAATGAGCTGCTAATGTTATGTCACTATAGGGTTCACTGTCAGGACTAATGCCCATTAACACAGTGTTATTACAGCGTGCAGCTTGGCGCCCATCACTGGTACTGCTGGGGCTGACGTAAAATATGGTTATGTTATCAGTGAGTCATAATAACAGCAGTAAGCCTTCATAATGCTCCAGCTCTGTTGATTCATGGTGTCCCTCTCTCCATACATCATGTGTAAGGTGCTGCTCTGGTTAAAGGTTGATGGATGAGTGTGTTGTCAAGATCTTTACTCCAGCTTGTAAACAGACGTGGCAAAAGCTTCGCAGATAAGAGCATCTAGTGGGAGAATAACAACATCCAGCAGCCAGCCGCTCAGTCCTGGCAACTGTCGTGGGAAGTTGGGCCACGGGTTCATTGTGAGTGGGGGGGGGAAAGATTTGACGAATCCGAGGGGTAACTTCATCACACAAAAAAAGTGGTGGGTGTATGGAACGAGCTGCCGGAGGGGGTAGTCGAGGCTGGGACTATCCCACCGTTTAAGAAACAGTTAGACAGGTACATGGATAGATCATAAGATCGTGTGATAGGAGCAGAATTAGACCATTCGGCCCATCAAGTCTACTCCGCTATTCAATCATGGCTGACCTCTCGCCCTTCTAACCCCATTCTCCTGCCTTCTCCCCATAACCCCTGATACCCCTACTAATCAAGAACCTGTCTATCTCTGCCTTAAAAGTATCCACTGACTTGGCCTCCACAGCCCTCTGTGGCAAAGAATTCCACAGATTCACCATCCTCTGACCAAAGAAATTCAGCCTCATCTACTTCCTAAAAGAACGTCCTTTAATTCTGAGGCTGTGACCTCTGGTCCTAGACTCTCCCACTAGTGGAAACATCCTCTCCACATCCACTCTATCCAGGATAGGACAGGGATATGGGCCAAATGCAGGCAGGTGGGGAATAATGTAGATGGGACGGGTTGGGCGGTATGGGCAAGTTGGGCCGAATGGCCTCTTTCCTCACTGTGTGATTCAAAGAGGTTCCTCCTCATCTCCGTTCTAAAAGTGGCAGCCTTTAACTCTGAGGCTGCGACCTCTGGTCTTAGACTCTCCTACTAGTGAAAACATCCTCTCCACATCCACTCTGTCCAAGCCTTTCACTGTTCTGTGCTGTCAAACGCTCACCATATGCTAACCCACTCATTCCTGGAATCATTCTTGCCAACCTCCTCCACACCCTCTCCAGAGCCAGCACATCCTTCCCCAGATATGGGGCCCAAATTTGCTCACAATACTCCAAATGCGGCCTTAAGGGGTTGGACAGGCTAGATGCAGGAAGATTATTCCCGATATTGGGGGAAGTCCAGAACAAGGGGTCACAGTTTAAGGATAAAGGGGAAATCTTTTAGGACCGAGATGAGGAAAACATTTTTTACACAGAGAGTGGTGAATCTGTGGAATTCTCTGCCACAGAAGGTAGTTGAGGCCACAGTTCATTGGCTGGGTTTAAGAGGGAGTTAGATGTGGCCCTTGTGGCTAAAGGGATGGAGAGAAGGCAGGTACGGGATATTTATTTGAATGATCAGCCATGATCATATTGAATGGCAGTGCAGGCTCGAAGTGCCGAATAGCCTAGTCCTGCACCTATTTTCTATGTTTCTATGTTTCTGACCAGCGTCTTATCGAGCCTCAACGTTACATCCCTGTTTTTGTACACAAGCCCTCTTGAAATAAATGCTAGGGTTGAGTTTGTTGTCGTAACTACAGAGTGAGTTAGCTTTCTTTACACCCATCTCTGTTGCCGATCGGAACAGCAAACCTCCCCATAGAAACCAATGCCGAACACAACTCCCGCTCAGAGTCCAGTTGCCGCGATTAGCCGGCATCTGTGCCGCCCCTTCCCAGCTCCGGGATAAACATTCCAAAGGCCCGCTTTGAGGTTTCAACAACTCTCTCTCTCTCTCTCTCTCTTTCTCCCTGTTGTGTGATTCTGTTGCCATGGAACGGAGCTGGGCCTTGGCAGAAGGCCAGAGTACATAGCCCTCGAACCCTGCGGCAGTCATGGCCCAATCCCCCCGCCCCGTCCCACAGACTTGTTCTGCCAAGTTGCCAACCCTGGGGATCTAGTGTGTCCAGTGTATTGACACCGCCTGCCGTCACCATCTCTCCTGCAGCCTCGCTGTTGGAGCATCAACCTTCGTGTACGTGCAGGGAATGGAGGGGACATGGATTAAGTTTGAGTTTAGTCTATTGTCAACAGTAAACATGGCTCAGTGAAAGGATTTTTTTGTTGCGTGCCAGACCAGTCAGCAGAAAGACACAAAATGCTGGAGTAACTCAGACGGGTGCCGGCAGTCGCTGAAAAAGTCGCGTAAGTGGGACAGGCCCAATAACTCAGCGGGACAGGCAGCATCTCTGGAGAGAAGGAATGGGTGACGTTTCGGGTCGAGACCCTCCTTCAGACCCAGAAAATCACCCATCCCTTCTCTCCGGATATGCTGCCGACCCGCTGAGTTATTGGGCCTGTCCCACTTGCGCGACTTTTTCAGCGACTGCCGGCACCCGCCGTAGGTGGTTGCAAGTCGCCGAATATTTTCGACATGTTGTATATTCAGCGGCGACCAGAAAGACGCTACGACTCTTTGGGCGACTGAGGCGACTACTCACGACCAGTACAGGCGGCATGTCGCGGGGGTGACGCCTGTATGGTCGTGAGTAGTCGCCTAAAGAGTCGTACCTTGTTCTGGTCGCCACTGGATTTTCAACATGTTGACATTTTTCAGCAACCTGCAACCATCTATGACGGATGCCGGCAGTCGCTGAAAAAGTTGCGACAGGCCCCATGACATGGATAGATCCTTTTGTGTCTACCACTTTAGTTTAGTTTCGAGAGACAGCATGGAAACAGGCCCTTCAGCCCACCGAGTCCGTGCCACCCAGCGACCCTCACACACTAACACTATCCTATACATAGTAGGGACAATTGACATTTATACCAAAGCCAATTAGCCTACAAATCTGTATGTATTTTAAATGTGGGAGGAAAGATCATCGGAAACCGAAGATCTTGGAGAAAACCCACGCAGGTCACGGGGAGAACATACAAATTCCTTACAGACAGCGCCCGTGGTCAGGATCGAACCCGGGTCTCTGGCGCTGTGAGGCAGCAACTCTACCCGCTGCGCCACCGTGCCGGAGTTGTTCAGGGTTCTGGGTTGGGTCGTACCCACGGCCAACTGGCTCGGAGAGGATGGGGGACTCAGGGAATGATGGATGCCTTTTTATCCTTTGCTTCCAGGACTACAACGCATACGGGTGGTGGGTTGGTGAGATGGAAGGAATTATCGGGATCGTCCCAAAGGACTACCTCATGACTGCCTATGACATGTGAAGAAGCATCGGTCAGTGTTTAAACTTACAAAATTCTTAAGGGTTTGGTCTCCAAATCTGAGGAAGGACATTATTGCCATAGAGGGAGTGCAGAGACGGTTCACCAGACTGATTCCTGGGATGTCAGGACTGTCTTATGAAGAAAGACTGGATAGACTTGGTTTATATTCTCTAGAATTTAGAAGATTGAGAGGGGATCTTACAGAAACTTACAAAATTCTTAAGGGGTTGGACAGGCTAGATGCAGGAAGATTGTTCCCGATGTTGGGGAAGTCCAGGACAAGGGGTCACAGCTTAAGGATAAGGGGGAAATCCTTTAAAACCGAGATGAGGAGAACTTTTTTCACACAGAGAGTAGTGAATCTCTGGAACTCTTTGCCGCAGAGGGTAGTTGAGGCCACAGTTCATTGGCTACATTTAAGAGGGAGTTAGATGTGGCCCTTGTGGCTAAAGGGATCAGGGGGTATGGAGAGAAGGCAGGTACGGGATACTGAGTTGGATGATCAGCCATGATCATATTGAATGGCGGTGCAGGCTCGAAGGGCCGAATGGCCTACTCCTGCACCTAATTTCTATGTTTCTATGTTTCTATGTTTCACCAGTCACCAAACCAGCCCCATCTTGACTTGTCCTCGTTGACCAGGTGTTGGCGTCAAACGTTCATAGAAACATAGAAACATAGAAACATAGAAATTAGGTGCAGGAGTAGGCCATTCGGCCCTTCGAGCCTGCACCGCCATTCAAATGATCATGGCTGATCATCCAACTCAGTATCCCGTACCTGCCTTCTCTCCATACCCCCTGATCCCCTTAGCCACAAGGGCCACATCTAACTCCCTCTTAAATATAGCCAATGAACTGGCCTCAACTACCCTCTGTGGCAGAGAGTTCCAGAGATTCACCACTCTCTGCGTGAAAAAAAAGTTCTTCTCATCTCGGTTTTAAAGGATTTCCCCTTTATCCTTAATAAGGCTAATTTATCCTTAATGTTCATGGAGAGAAATTGTTGCCTTTCCCGAGTTGTTAAAATTGGGATCCAAGGGTGTGTTTGGCCAATGGGGAGTGAAGGGGTTGAGGCGGATGGGTGGTATTGAATCCCGGAAAACATTCCCGGCTGATCCCAGTATTCCCAAAGATCTACTACTTCCCGGTGTTGGGGGAGTCCACAACCAGGGGCCACGGTTTAAGAATAAGGAGTAAGCCATTTGGAACGGAGACGAGGAAACACTTTTTCTCGGTTTATTTGTAAACCAGTATCTGCAGTTCCTTGTTTCCACAGGGAATAAAAACTCCATGTTAAGGGGAACAAAATAACACAGATTGTGCGTGGGCTGATAGAGAGGAGTCTCCACCCATGTAGAACGGCAAGCACTGATTTATAAATTGATAAGTGATAGGAAGAGAATAAGGCCATTCGGCCCATCAATTCTACTCCGCCATTCAACCATGGCTGATCTATCTCTCCCCCCTAACCCCATTCTCCTGCCCTTTTCCCCATAACCCCTGACACCCGTACTAATCAAGAATCTATCTATCTCTGCCTTAAAAATATCCATTGACTCGGCCTCCACGGCCGTCTGCGGCAATGAATTCCACAGATTCACCACCCTCTGACTGAATCAATTCCTCCTCGTCTCCGTCCTAACGTTACGTCCTGGTCTCTCCCGCTAGTAGGGTTGGTCAGAGCAGCTGAGTGTGTGGGAGGGAGATGGTGGGTTGCTGAGTTGATTGTTTTTGAAGAGAGGGACCGGGTGGATGTCTTGCCATAGCTTGTGTTTTATTCTGTGTTCCAGCGGCGGATCCCACCAGCGGCCGGCCTCAGCCCACCCTTGTCCAGACCGAAGGCAGGGCGGGTGTGAGCTTGTCAGCGGATCGACGGTGAAAGGAAGTTTCTTTGTGGCCGGTTTTGAGTGGTGACCGGGGGCAGCTGGAGTTGGGGAGCAGGAAGATCAGAAACTTGCGCGCTCTCTCCTGCATCCAAATAAAGACTTGTTTCACCCATGGCACGTCTCACCCTAAATTATTGCTGAATCTTGAGATCGTAGATGGTCCAAGACCGTTCAATGGCGCTTTAGCTCGTCAAGTCACGCAGTGAAGTTTTTTTCATATATCACACATGCGGGCGCCAGCGTTGTTGACCCCATTATGCAAAGTCCACAAAGTCTGGTCGGCCCGCGAGTTCAATGTACTGGAGAAGTTCCCGTGAACTGTGAGAGAACAGAGCGGCTGGGCTTGTACACTCTGGAGTTTAGAAGGATGAGAGGGAAATCTCATTGAAACATATAAGATTGTTAAGGGCTTGGACACGCTAGAGGCAGGAAACATGTTCCCGGTGTTGGGGGAGTCCAGAACCAGGGGCCACACACAGTTTAAGAATAAGGAGTAAGCCATTTAGAACGGAGACGAGGAAACACTTTTTCTCACAGAGAGTTGTGAGTCTGTGGAATTTTCTGCCTCAGAGGGCGGTGGAGGCCGGTTCTCTGGATGCTTTCAAGAGAGAGCGAGATAGGGCTCTTAAAAATAGCGGAGTCAGGGGATATGGGGAGAAGGCAGGAACGGGGTACTGATTGGGGATGATCAGCCATGATCACAGTGAATGGCGGTGCAGGCTCGAAGGGCCGAATGGCCTACTCCTGCACCTATTGTCTATTGAACCCACGCCCCCTCTCCTCTCCTCGCCTCGCCTGGACATCTTTGTGTCTTCAGACTGAAACGTCACCGATTCCTTCTCTCCAGAGATGCTGCCTGTCCCGCTGAGTTACTCCAGCATTTTGTGTCTAACTTTGATTTAAACCAGCCTCTGCAGTTCTTTCCTACACAGGGTTGTAGGTTAGTTGGCTTGGTATAAAAAATATAAAATTGTCCCTAGTGTGTGTAGAGTGGTGTTAGTGTGCGGGGGTCGCTGGTCGGTGCGGACTCGGTGGGCCGAAGGGCCTGTTTCCGCGCTGTATCTCTAAACTAAGCTGAACTAAACAGATGTTGTTGTCTCTCGGTAATCTCAAGTAGAAAGTAAAAATGCAATGAAACATTAATTGGGACAAGCCAGCCAGCCGGCCGATAAAGCTGCTGCATCTCCAGGCAGTGGAGTGGGCCGATGTGGAGAGAAATACCCACTGGGGCTCAATCTGATGTCACCCAGTAGACACAAGATAGACACAAAATGCTGGAGTTTATAACACAGCGAGTCAGGCAGCATCTCTGGAGAGAAGGAAAAGGTGACGTTTCAGATAGAGACCCTTCTTCAGACTGAGAGGCAGAGCTTTTCAAGAGAAAGTTAGATTTAGCTCTTCAGGCTAAAGGAATGTGGGGAGAAAGCAGGAACGAGATACTGATTCTGGATGATCAAACGTGATCGTATTGAATGGTTCAAAAAAGAACTTAACTTCACAGCTTCTGTGGCTACTATAGAAACATAAAAAAAACAGGTGCGGGAGTAGGCCATTCGGCCCTTTTGAGCCAGCACCGTCATTCAATATGATCATGGCTGATCATCCAGAATCAGTACCCCGTTCCTGCTTTCACCCCATATCCCTT
The DNA here is from genome assembly GCF_028641065.1 of Leucoraja erinaceus. Classification (NCBI taxonomy): domain Eukaryota; kingdom Metazoa; phylum Chordata; class Chondrichthyes; order Rajiformes; family Rajidae; genus Leucoraja; species Leucoraja erinaceus. The sequence goes on from NC_073403.1 coordinate 5,816,811, forward strand.
GATTCCGTTAGCCCTAAGAGCTACGTCCAGTTCTCTCTTGAAAATATCCAGTGAATTGGCCTCCGCTGCCTTCTGGGGCAGAGAATTCCCCAGATTCACAACTCTCTGGGGGGGAAAAGTCTTTCCTCATCTCAGTCCTAAATGGCCCACCCCTTATTCTTAATACGGCAGAGGGACAGGATAGCACACTGCCTCGCCAACGCTGGTGGAATCATTAACCAGCCGCTGGCACTGCGATGATTTATCCGTAACCCAAGCCATTCTCTGAAGCAGTTTGCAAAAGTCGTTCCTGCAAGTCAGTCAACAGGAAATACCGGCCGTCACATAGTTGGATTGGCGACAGGGTGCGAGGCGGAACGGTCTTTAAAAAAAAGCAAAACTACATTTATTCTTTATTGACACTGATATTTACACAACAAACAATAACAAAGCACCCTGGTCAGTTCAGTTTATTGTCACGTGTACCGAGGTACAGTGAAAAGCTTTTGTTGCGTGCTATCCAGTCGGAGGAAAGACAATACATGATTACAATCGAGCCGTCCACAGTGTACAGATACAGGATAAAAGGCAATGACGTGAATAGAAACATAGACAATAGGTGCAGGAGTAGGCCATTCAACCCTTCGAGCCAGCACCGCCATTCAAAATGATCATGGCTGATCATCTAAAATCAGTTCCTGCTTTCTCCCCATATCCCTTGATTCAGTTAGCCCAAAGAGCTAAATCTAACATCAAGTGAATTGGCCTCCACTGCCTTCTGTGCCAGAGAATTCCACAGATTCACAACTCTCTGGGTGGAAAAAGTTTTTCCTCATCTCTGTCCTAAATGGCCGACCCCTTATTCTTAAACTGTGACTCCCCTGGTTCTGGACTCCCCCAACATCAGGAACATTTTTCCTGCATCTAGCCTGTCCAATCACTTAAGAAGTTTGTATTTTTCCATAAGATCCCCTCTCAAGCTTCTAAATTCCAATGAATATAAGCCCAGTCAACCCATTCTTTCATCATATGTCTAGTGAGAGAGTGGGATACTGTTTCTGGACTCATCTCAATCCTAAATGTTTTTTATTGTTTCGTACATATCATTTTTGTAAAGAATTGATCACAATTATTTTAGGTTAAACATTTTTTTTAGAGGAATGTGTGACTGGACAGTGCAGAGGGAGATTTATTCCACCCAATGTAGACAGAATATGTGAGAACCAGCATCTGCAGTTCCTTCCTACACATTTTGTCTGCTCCATTGTGAAATCTCCTCAAGGTGTGCGTGCTTTGAAGAAGATCTCCTCCTCTCTCTGACCAGAGTTGTCAGTCTGAAGAAGGGTCTTGACCCGAAACATCATTTAGAAGGATGAGGGGGTGATCTTATAGAAACATATACAATTATAAAAAGGACTAGACAAGCTGGATGCAGGAAAATTTGTTCCCAATGTTGGGCAAGTCCAGAACCAGGGGCCACACAGATTAGAATAAAGGGGAGGTCATTTGAGACTGAGGTGAGAAAAAACTTTTCCACCCAGAGAGTTGTGAATTTATGGAATTCCCTGCCACAGAGGGCAGTGGAGGCCAAGTCACTGGATGGATTTAAGAGAGAGTTAGATAGAGCTCTAGGGGCTAGTGGAGTCAAGGGATATGGGGAGAAGGCAGGCACGGGTTATTGATAGGGGACGATCAGCCATGATCACAATGAATGGTGGTGGTGACTCGAAGGGCCGAATGGCCTCCTCCTGCACCTATTTTCTATGTTTCTATGTCACCCATTCCTTCTCTCCAGAGATGCTGCCTGTCCCGCTGAGTGACTCCAGCTTTTTAGTGACTATCTTCATTGTAAACCAGCATCTGCAGTTCCTTCCCACGCATCCATTCCCCAGTCCTGGCGTGACTTGCACATGGGATGTGCAATATCTCGCAGCCACAGACGCTGCGATGTTATTGAAGTGGATATTGAGATCATTAGTTCTCTCTCTCGAGGCAGCGAACATCAACAATACAACAGCTGGTCACGGCTCCCAGAAACAAATCAAACACCACACGTGTAACTATTATGACTAATATAACCTATCGGGGAGGAGATTGTTGTGCAGTTAACTCATGCCGGCGTTCACTCTGAAGATGCTACTCCACATTAGACCCACGACGGGCTCTGCCGCTCACTGTAGAGTTGCTGCCTCACAGCGCCAGAGACCCGGGTTCCATCCTGACCACGGGTGCTGCCTGCACAGAGTTTGTACGTTTCTCCCCGTGACCGCGTGGGTTTTCTCCGGGTGCTCCGGTTTCCTCCCACACTCCAATGACGCGCAGGTTTACATAGAAACATAGAAAACAGGTGCAGGTGTAGGCCATTCGGCCCTTCGAGCCTGCACCGCCAATCAATATGATCATGGCTGATCATCCACAATCAGTACCCCGTTCCTGCATTCTCCCCATATCCCTTGATTCCGTTAGCCCTAAGAGCTAAATCTAACTCTCTCTTGAAAACATCCAATGAGTTGGTCTCCACTGCCTTCTGTGGCAGAGAGACTGGCTTGGTATAATTGTAAATTGTCCCTAGTGTGTGTAGGATAGTATAAGTGTGCTGGTATCGCTAGTCAGCGCAGGCTCGGTGGGCCGAAGGGCTGTATATCTAAACTAAAGTAAACTAAATACCAGCTGGCAGTGAATAAACACTGGGGAAGCAACAGTGGCAACGTTTAAGCAACATTTAGACGTGGATAGCACAGGTTCGGAGGGATTTGGGCCAAACGCGGGCAGGTGGGACTATTGTAGATGGGACATGTTGGCCGGTGTGGGCAAGTTGGGCCGAAGGGCCTGTTTCCAGGCTATATCACACAAGGAACTGCAGAAGCTGGAATCTCACGTGGTGCATAAAGTGCTGGAGGAACATCAGCGGTTTGGGCAGCATCTTTTTACTTCAGTTTAGAGATACAGCCACGGAAACAGGCCCTTCGGCCCACCGAGTCCGTGCACTATCCTACACACACTGTGGGACAATTGCCAATTTACAGAAGCCAATTAGCCTGCAATCTTGCACGTCTTTGGAGTGTGGGAGGAAACCGGAGCACCCGGAGAAAACCCACGCGGGTCACGGGGAGAACGGACAAACAGACAGCACCCGTAGTCAGGATCGAACCCTCCCTCGCCTCTATATGAGCCCGACATCTCGCAGAGACAAGAACTCCACGTCCAAGTTAAGACCCCAACGAAATGTTTAATCCCAGAGCGGGAGGAAAGGTCCCGACCCCAAACCATCCACTATCCCTGACCCACCTGAGCTCTTCCAGCTGTTTTTATTCCAGCTCAAGGTTTCCTGGCCCGTGTCAAAGTTTGACAAAAGTTTACTGGAGTTTCTTCACTGCAACTTTAACCGAAGGAGCGCTCGGTTCGGCGCGCCATCTGGTGGCTGCAGCTGCTGAGCAGAAGCTAAAACCTAGTGTCGGTCCTAAAGGCATCCACTCTTCATGAAAGGGGCAACTGATCCACAGCGGTGGCCGCGGCCAGAACAGGTGGTGGTACCTCTGGTGCTAACAACCCTCCTGCCCTTGTGTCTCTCCTCTCCCTGTCTCAGAATTCTGAAGAAGGGTCTCGACCCGAAATGCTTTCAAGAGAGAATGAGTTGTGAACTCTCTGCCACAGAAGGCAGTGGAGGCCAATTCACTGGATGATTTCAACAGAGAGTTAGATTTAGCTCTTAGGGCTAATGGAATCAGGGGACTTGGGGAGAAGGCAGGAACGGGGTACTGATTGCGGATGATCAGCCATGATCATATTGAATGGCGGTGCTGGCTTGAAGGGCTGAATGGCCTACTCCTGCACCTATTGTTTATGTTTTTATGTCACCCATTCCTTCTCTCCAGAGATGCTGCCTGACCTGCTGAGTTACTCCAGCATTTTGTGTCTATCTTCGGTGTAAACCAGCATAGAAACATAGAAAATAGGTGCAGGAGTAGGCCATTCGGCCCTTCGAGCCTGCACCGCCATTCAATATGATCATGGCTGATCGTCCAACTCAGTATCCTGTATCTGCCTTCTCTCCATACCCCCTGATCCCCTTAGCCACAAGGGCCACATCTAACTCCCTCTTAAATATAGCCAATGAACTGTGGCCTCAACTACCTTCTGTGGCAGAGAAGTGGAAGATTGAACTCCATCTGCAGTTCCTTCCTACATATTTCGTCCGCTCCACTGTGAAATCTCCTCAAGTTGCGTCTACTTTGAAGATGTTCTCCTCCTCTCTCCAACGAGAGTTCTGCAACACCCTCTCTCGCTGCTCCCCCTCTGTGATTCTGTGTTTTCACGCCTTGCCCTTCCCTATCTCTATCTCTATGTCTTCCGGCCTTTTGTGGCGGCTATTGGAGGATTGGCGTACGCGAGCCAAGAATTTCCCTGTGATGTGTCATATGTGAGAAAAAATGTTCATTCCCCCTCCCCTGACTCTCAGTCTGAGGAAGGGTCCCGACCCGAAACGTCACCCATTCCTTCTCTCCAGAGATGCTGCCTGAGCCACTGAGTTTGTGTCTATCTCCCGTGGAAACCAGGGTCTACAGTTCCTTCCTACACACTACAGCATAAGGAACGCTTACATGGGAAAATGGGCCGAGAGATGGCAGATGGAGTTTATGTAATTGTAATGGTAACTGGGGCCAGAGCATACACAGTGAGTGGCAGGACGCCGAGCAGGAACTATGGACTGAGAGACCACAGGGTCCAGACCTGAAACGTCACCTATCCATTTTCTCCTGGGATGCTGCCTGACCCGCTGAGTCATAGAGTCATACAGTTTGGAAACAGATCCATCAGCCCAACTTTCCCACACCGACCAACATGTCCCATCCCTCTCCCATCTACACTAGTCCCACCTGCCTGCATTTGGCCCATCTCCCTCCAAACCTATCATAGAGTTACACCAGCACTTGTGTCTATCTTTGGTACAGGGGCATGGTTCGAGACATCATGTAACAGCCGGGATAAGATGTTGCTGAGACTGCTCCTGGCCACCCAGTTGAGTTTAGAGATCCAGTGCAGAAACAGGCCCATCAGAGTGACCCAGTCCTGGTTAAATGCCGCTCCCTAAGGTGCGTTGTGTGGTGAAATCCGGAGTTTTTCCGGAGCAGGAAGACTCCAGGTCCTACCGGAGTTGAGGAGACAAGCACCAGCCAGTGTCGGCCATTCACATCCCCCTTGTCCAGGCTTGGATAGAGATAGCAGAGTCAGGTGATATGAGGAGAAGGAAGTAATGGATTACTGAATGTGACAGCAAAAAGTTGTAAACACTGCCCAGTCCATCATCTGCTCTGACCTCCCTACCATCGAAGGGATCTATCGCAGTCGCTGCCTCAAAAAGACTGGCAGCATCACCGAGGACCCACACCATCCTGGCCACACACTCATCTCTCCGCTGCCTTCAGGTAGAAGGTACAGGAGGCTGAAATCAGCAACATCCAGGTTCAGGAATAGTTCCTTCCCCACGCCCATCAGACTATTAAACACAAACTTCAAACAAACTCTGAACTATAACATCCTATTGCATTTTATCTGTTTATTTAAGTGTGCGTATATATATATTCTATGGTATATGGACACTCTGATCTATTCTGTATTCATTCCTACTATATTCTGTTGTGCTGAAGCAAAGCAAGAATTTCATTGTCCTATCTGGGACACATGACAATAAACTCCCTTGACTTGACTCGACATGGGTGGCGGTGCTGGCTCGATGGACCGAATGGCCTAATCCTGCACCCATTGTCGATTGTCTATTGATGTGGAGAGGATGTTCCCACTAGTGGGAGAGTCTAGGACTAGAGGGCACAATCTCAGAATTAAAGGACAATCTTTTAGGAAGGAGACGAGGAGGAATTTCTTTAGCCAGAAGCCAGCTGCCTGCCCCCTTTCCGGGGTTACGTCCATGCCCGGGTGGGGTTAGAGAGGGACTATGCCATGTCCACTGGCACCCTGGGGGATATCTGGGACCGCTGGGCATTGCGGGGGGAGTGAATGCATCCTTGACAAGGAGTGTAACATAGTTGTATAATAATGTATTTAGTATATTTGTTTGTCGTGGATTATGGTGGTGGGCTCTGTTTTGTTTTATTGTACTGCAAATATTATTTTTAATGTTGGGGGAGTCCAGAACCAGGGGCCACAATTTCAGAATGGCATAACAAGAGGAGTTGAGTATAGGAGCAAAGAGGTCATTCTGCAATTGTATCGGGCCCTAGTGAGACCAAACCTGGAGTATTGTGTGCAGTTTTGGTCCCCTAATTTGAGGAAGGACATTCTTGCTATTGAGGGAGTGCAGCGTAGGTTTACAAGGTTAATTCCCGGGATGGCGGGACTGTCATATGCTGAGAGAATGGAGCAGCTGGGCTTGTACACTCTGGAGTTTAGAAGGATTAGAGGAGATCTCATTGAAACATAAAATTATTAAGGGTTTGGATACACCAGAGGCAGGAAACATGTTCCCGATGTTGGGGGAGTCCAGAACCAGGGACCACAGTTTAATAATAAGGAGCAAGACATTTAGTATGAAGACGAGGAATCACTTTTCCTCACAGAGAGTGGTGAGTCTGTGGAATTCTCTGCCTCAGAGGGCGGTGGAGGCCGGTTCTCTGGATGCTTTCAAGAGAACTAGATAGGGCTCTTAAAGATAGCGGAGTCAGGGGATATGGGGAGAAGGCAGGAACGGGGTATTGATTGGGGATGATCAGCCATGATCACATTGAATGGCGGTGCTGGCTAAAAGGGCCGAATGGCCTACTCCTGCCCCTATTGTCTATTGTCTATAATAATTTAATATATTTTTTGATTAAATATAAAGCTGGTTACCAAGCTCACGGAACTGGGTCTCTGCGCATCCCTCTGCAATTGGATCCTCGATTTCCTCATCCACAGACCACAGTCTGCCCATATTGACAGAAATACTTCACCCTCAGTAACAATCAGTACGGGAGCACCTCAAGGCTGCGTGCTCAGCCCCCTGCTGTACTCACTCCATACTCATGACTGCGTAGCCAGACATAGTACGAACTCCATCATCAAGTTCGCTGATGACACCACTGTTGTGGGACGTATCGCTGATGGACATGAGTCAGAGTATAGAAGTGAGATGGACCGTTTGACCAAGTGGTGCCAGCGCAATAACCTGGCCCTCAACACCAGCAAAACAAAAGAACTGATTGTGGACTTTGGAAAGGGTAGGATAGGGACCCACAGTCCCATTTACATCATGGTGGAAAGGGTCAAGAACTTCAAATTCCTGGGCGTGTATATTCCCGGCGATCTCTCCTGGTCCCAGCACACTAATGCAATTATAAAGAAAGCACATCAACGCCTCTTTCCTGAGAAGATTACAGAGATTCAGTATGTCAAAGAGGATTTTCTTCAACTTCTGCAGGTACAGATTGTAGAGCATGCTGACCGGTTGCACCATGGCCTGGTTCGGCAACTTGAACGTCCAGGAGCGGAAAAGACTGCAAAAAGTTGTGAACGTGTCAACCATTCCTTCTCTCCAGAGATACTGCCTGACCCGCTGAGTTACTCCGGTACTTTGTAGCGTTTATACTTTAGAGATACAGCACAGAAACAGGCCCTTCAGACCCCAGACTCCACGCCGACCAGCGATCCCACCGCACACTAACACTATCCTACACACAATTTTACAATTTTACCAAAGTCAATTAACCTAAAAACTCTGCACGTCTTTGGAGTGTGGGAGGAAACCGGAGCACCCAAAGAAAACCCATGTACGGGGAGAACGCCCAAACTCCGTACAGACAGCACCCGTAGTCAGGATCGAACCTGGGTCAATAGCGCCGTGAGGCTGCCACTACTGCTGAGTCACCGTGCCACCCCCTTCTTTAGACAAGAAACCCTTAACACTCACCTGGCCCCCGTTATATCCCGGCCCATTAGTTCTACTCCACCATTCAATCATGGCTGATCTATCTCTCCCTCCTAACTCCATTCTCCTGCCTTCTCCCCATAACCCCACTGACACCCGTACTAATCAAAAATCTATCTATCTCTGCCTTAAAAATATCCATTGAATTGGCCTCCACAGCCTTCTGCGGCAAAGAATTCCACTGATTCACCAACTTCTGGTTAAAGAAGTTCCTCCTCATCTCCTTCCTAAAGGTACGTCCTTCATTTCTGAGGCTGTGACCTCTGGTCCTAGACTATCCCACTAGTGGAAACATCCTCTCCACATCCACTCTATCCAAGCCTTTCACTATTCCGTATGTTTCAATGAGGTCCCCCCCCCTCCCACTCATCCTTCTAAACTCCAGCGAGTACAGGCCCAGTGTCGACAAACACAAACCTACTCATTCCTGGGATAATTCTAGTAAACCTCCTCTGGGCCCTCTCCAGAGCCAGCACATCCTTCCACAGATATGGGGCCCATAATTGCTCACAATATTCCAAATGTGGCCTGACCAGCACCTTATATTGTGTCAGCATTACATGTATCAAGTCAAGAGTGATTTATTGCCATATGTCCCAGATAGAACAATGAAATTCTTCCTGTTGTGTGGGTGCATGAGGTTTTGGGAGTGATCTTATAGAGGTTTGTAAAGTAATGGCACGCAAACAGAGTAAATGCCTTTTTTACCCCTAGATTAGGGCAATCGACCACGAATGGGGATAGACTTTAGAGATACATCGCAGAAACAGGCCCATCAGCCCATCGAGTCGTTTAGTGCAAGATCGAGCCAGTAAAATCCGGTCAAAGATAGTCTGAGGGTCTCAAATGAGGTAGATAGTAGTTCAGGACCGCTCTCTAGTTGGTGAGAGGATGGTTCAGTTGCCTGATAACAGCTGGGAATAAATTGTCCCTGAATAGACAATAGATAATAAACAATAGACAATAGGTGCAGGAGTAGGCCATTCGGCCCTTCGAGCCAGCACCTCCATTCAATGTGATCATGGCTGATCATCCTCAATCAGTACCCCGTTCCTGCCTTCTCCCCATATCCCCTGACTCTGCTAATTTTAAGAGCCCTATCTAGCTCTCTCTTGAAAACTTCCAGAGAACCGGCCTCCACCGCCTTCTGAGGCAGAGAATTCCACAGACTCACCACTCTCTGTGAGAAAAAGTGTTTCCTCATTTCCGTTCTAAATGGCTTACTCCTTATTCTTAAACCTAGAGCTGTGTGCGTTTTCACACTTCTGCACACAGCAAGCAGTGGGCAACTATTAACTATAACCTAAAGATTGATAGAATTTGGATAATGAATGGAGGGCTGATGAGCAAGGGGGAGAGATAAACAAGGGTTTATTTTTGTGTCGGAAGGAACCGCAGATGCTGGTTCAAACTGAAGATAGACACAAAGTGCTGGAGTAATTCAGCTGGACAGGCAGCATCTCTGGAGAGAAGGAATGGGTGATATTTCGGATCGGGACCCTTCTTCAGACTGAAGGTCACAGTCGGCTGTGGGGTCGGGTGGTGTGGAACTTTGGTGTGGAGTGGATGGGGCTGAGATGCCTCCTCCACTCGCCCTGCCCTTCTCCTCACCACCCACAGGTGGCAGCGAAGCTCCATCTCCCCGCTCCTGTGTTTGCACCCTGGGAACTGGTGGGGAAAATGGACCCTAGAAATCATCAGGTCGTAAGTGATAGGATCAGAATTAGGCCATTCGGCCCATCAGGTCTACTGCGCCATTCAATCACGGCTGATCTATCTCTCGCTCCCAACCCCATTCTCCTGCCTTCTCCCCGTATCCCCTGACACCCGTTCTGATCAAGAATCTATCTATCTCTGCCTTAAAAACATCCACTAAAAAAACATTTGCCCGGGAGTGGTGCAGGTCCAAGCCCCACTCCCTCTCCGTCTGGCACGGTGGAGTTGCTGTAGACCAGGGTTCGATCCTGACTATGGGTGCTGTCTGTACGGAGTTTGCACGCTCTCCACGCGACCTGCGTGGGTTTTCTCCGGGACCTCCGGTTTCCTCCCACACTCCAAAGACGTCCAGGTGTTAATTGGCTTGGTATGAGTGTAAATAGTCCCCCTAGTGTGTGTAGGATAGTGTTAATGTACGGGGTGATCACTGGTCGGCGCGGACTCGATGGGCCGAAGGGCCTGTTTCCGCGCTGTATCTCTAAACTGAACTAAACAGATTATTTATTGATTACAATGCTGTTTGAAATTTAACATCCACATTTACACCCAAGTCATTCCCACTTCTCCACAAACCCAGCGAGCAGAAGATATAATGTAAACTCAAGCAATCAGAATCAGGAACAGCTTTGTGTTCCCGACCCAAAACCTCACCCATTCCTTCTTTCCAGAGATGCTGCCTGTCCCACTGAGTTACTCCAGCACTCAGTGTCTACCTACAGCTTCTTCCTCACAGTTAACGGAATACGAAAGGTTCTCCCATAACTGAGGTGTATTCGAGATCTTCCAACCTACCTCTAAGAGGCCGCTGCACTTTATATCTGCACTTTGTCAGTAACTATAACACTACAACGCTGTGGCACTAGATTCTGAACTGGTTATTGTTCCCTATGCACTAACAGCTGCACCTGTGATAGACACAGAGTGCTGGAGTAACTCAGCGGGTCAGGCAGCATCTGTGGAGAACATGGATAGGTGACGTTTCACAGAGTGCTGGAGTAACTCAGCGGGTCAGGCAGCATCTGTGGAGAACATGGATAGGTGACGTTTCACAGAGTGCTGGAGTAACTCAGCGGGTCAGGCAGCATCTGTGGAGAACATGGAATAGGTGACGTTTCACAGAATGCTGGAGTAACTCAGCGGGTCAGGCAGCATCTATGGAGGAAAAGGATGGGTGAGGTTTCGGGTTGAGACCCTTCTTCAGACGGAGTCACCCATTCCTGCTGAGTTACTCCAGCATTTTTTGTCTATCTTCGGTATAAACCAGCGTCTGCAGTTCCTTCCAACACACTGTAGATTTTCTACTGCCTGAAACAATTTAGTAGCAAATATCCTCTCGTTCTGTCTCATTCAGACACAACTGGATCTGAATTTGCAGTTCAGTTTTTTTTAAAGTTTATTGTCACGTGTACCAAGTGAAAAGCTTTTGTTGCGTGCTAACCAGTCAGCAGAAAGACACATCGATTACAATCGAGCCATTCACAGCGTACAGATACATGAGAGGAGAATAACCATTAGTGCAAGGTAAAAGCCAGCACAGTCCGGTCAAGGGTAGTCCGAGGGTCACCAGAGGTAGATAGTAGTTCAGGACCCCTCTCTGGTTGTTTGGGAAATACCAAAGAAGGGTCTCGACCCAAAACGTCACCCATTCCTTCTCTCCAGAGACGCTGCCTGTCCCGCTGAGTTA
>NC_073403.1:5833110-5858110 GCF_028641065.1 Leucoraja erinaceus
CCTATCTAGCTCTCTCTTGAACGCATCCAGAGAACCTGCCTCCACCGCCCTCTGAGGTAGAGAATTCCACAGACTCACCACTCTCTGTGAGAAAAAGTGTTTCCTCATCTCCGTCCTAAATGGCTTACTCCTTATTCTTAAACAGTGGCCCCTGGTTCTGGACTCCCCCAACATCGGGAACATGTTTCCTGCCTCTAGCTTGTCCAAACCCTTAACAATCTTATATGTTTCAATGAGATATCATCTCATCCTTCTAAACTCCAGAGTGTACAAGCCCAGCTGCTCCCTTCTCTCAGCATATGACAGTCCCGCCATCCCGGCAATCACCCCTCTGCGTGGGGTTTTCCACAGGGTTGGTAATGTTAAAGCCATCCACTCAGTGGGTCCAATGCAATTGAGTGGGGGGGGGAGGGGGGGGGGGGGGGGGGAGCGCAGACTCTAATACATATCAAACTCTGAACACTCCCATTTCAAATTGGGGACTCAAATTAATATTAGAATAGTGAGTGATTATAATAATATTATAATGTCCATTATAATATGCAATCAGGTCATTATAATATGCAATTAGGTCATAATAATATGCAATTAGGTCATTATAATATGCAATCAGGTCATTAGGGTAATAAGACAAGTCGATGGGGCACTAACTTCTGTTTCATTACATTATTCCATTAGCCACATAATACATCTTGCAGATGTATAATACATGTCTAGAGTGGCTTGGCAGCAGAGCTCAGGCAGACACAATGTGTACGAAGGAACTGCAGATGTTGATTTACACCGAAGGTAGGCACAAAAAGCTGGAGTAACTCAGCGGGACAGGGAGCATCTCTGGAGAGAAGGAATGGGTGACGTTTCAGGTTGAGACCCCTTTTCAGTCTGAGAGTCACAGGGAGAAGGAAAGTGTGAGCTGTGAGAGTTGTGTGTGTGGATGTGAGTGTGAGCTGGGGGAGTTGTGTGTGGATGTGAGTGTGAGCTGGGGGAGTTATGTGTGAGTGTGAGCTGGGGTGGTTGTGTGTGTGTGTGAGTGTGAGCTGGGGGAGTTGTGTGTGGGTGTGAGTGTGAGCTGGGTGAGTGTGTGTGTGGGTGTGAGTGGGAGTGTGTGTGTGTGGGTGTGAGTGTGAGCTGGGGGGGTGTGTGTGTGGGTGTGACTGTGAGCTGGGGGAGTTGTGTGTGGGTGTGAGTGTGAGCTGGGGGTGTTGTGTGTGGGTGTGAGCTGGGGGAGTTGTGTGTGGGTGTGAGCTGGGGGGGTTGTGTGTGGGTGTGAGTGTGAGTGTGAGCTGGGGGAGTTGTGTGTGGGTGTGAGTGTGAGCTGGGGGAGTTGTGTGTGGGTGTGAGTGTGAGTGTGAGCTGGGGGAGTTGTGTGTGGGTGTGAGTGTGAGATGACTAATGACAGTCAGTAACACAGGGTTTAATTACTGGTCCGGCTTGGTAAATATGTCGCTGTTCATAAACACCAACCAGAACCTAACAATGGCCCATTTCCTTTATCATTTACTTTTTGCATATCTTTTATTCATTTGTACTATATCTCTGTATTTCACCGTCTGTATCTTTTTCCCCCTCCCTCTCTCTCCCCCTCCCTCTCTCTCCCCCTCCCTCTCTCCCCCTCCCTCCCACACCTCCAGCCCTAGACTCTGGGACTTGTCCCCGCAGATACAGTTGCAGTCCCGCAGCCTGCCACCGGAGGGCACGCGTGAGCAGAGCTGCCGATGGAAAAGCAGAGAGGAAACTCAGTAACAACCAAAGATACTTGAGGAGTTCCTCTACTATCTTTGGTAACAACACAGACAGTGCTGGAGTCTAATGTCAGCAGCATCTGTGGAGGAAGGACATGGACAGGCGACGTGTCACGTTGGGTCCCATCTCCAGTGGCTGTGGTTGGGGGGGGGGAGGCTGGAAGCGGGGAGGGGCAGGACAAAGTCTGGGGAGCGATAGGTGGATACACACATGAGGGGGGGGGGGGGGGGTTAGTTTAGTTTATTGTCACGTGTACCGAGGTACAGTGAGAAGCCCACAGCTAACAATGGCCTGCTACCTCGATCATCATGTGCAGGAAGGAACTGCAGATGCTGGTTGAGGTCGAGGCACTTCTTCAGAGACCTTTCTTCAATCTGAGAGTCAGGGAAGAGGGAGACTAGAGATATGGAAGGGTAAGGTGTGAAAATGACAGATCAAAGCAGGCGTTGATAAGGAAATGTAGAATGGCCTTCGTCTACTTTCATCTGTCCTTTCCACACCTTACCCTTTCAGAAGGATCTCGACCCGAAACGTCACCCATTCCTTTTTCTCCAGAGATGCTGCCTGACCCACTGAGTTACTCCAGCGTTTCCTCGATCATCGTTCCTCTTTTTGCATGTCTTTCATTCCTTTATTCTGTATCTCTCCCTACATCACCGTCCATATCTCTCGTCTCCCTCTCCCCTTGACTCTCGGTCTGAAGAAGGGTCTCGAACCGAAACGTCACCCATTCCTTTTTCTCCAGAGATGCTGCCTGTCCCGCTGAGTCACTCCAGATTTTTGTGTCTGTGGGGGGGAGTGATTTGCCAGCCAATAACCTAATCTTCCAGATTCTACAGCAGGGAATCTCAGCTTGCGTTCGGTGATAACTTCTACCACCATGCCATTTGGTTTACTCACTGCGAGTATATCTTGTAGCTGCTGTGCCTGCCAGTCAACCAGCATCAATCTGCTGCCATCGCGCTGCTGAGCAGCGGTGCTCACACTTGGCGCAGAAATAATTAGGACTTTCATTGTCGTTCTAATTGCAAAATAATTTTCAGTTGATGACAATGAAAGTTCTCTTGCTGATCTAAATCACGCACGACTAATTCACAGGCTAAGCGGGTGTTTGGGGCCACACTGGGCTTTCAGTTCAGGTACAGTGAAAAGCTTTTGTTGCCTGCTAACCCAGTCAGCGGAAAGACAAGCAGTCGGGGCATTGAGTACAAGAGTTAGGAAGTCATGATGTGCAGGAAGGAACTGCAGATGCTGGTTCACACCAAAGATAGACACAAAATGACAATAGACAATAGGTGCAGGAGGCCATTCGGCCCTTCGAGCCAGCACCGCCATTCACTGTGATCATGGCTGATCATCCATAATCAGACCTCGTTCCTGTCTTCTCCCCATATCCCCTGACTCTGCTATCTTTGAGAGCTCTCTCGACCCGAAACATCACCTATTCCTTCGCTCCATAGATGTTGCCTCACCTGCTGAGTTTCTCCAGCGTTTTTGTCTACCTTTGATTTTCCAGCATCTGCAGTTCTTTCTTAAACACTGCAAGCAAAGAATCGCACCATGTTTAAGAAGGAACTGCAGATGCTGGAAAATCGAAGGTACACAAAAATGCTGGAGAAACTCGGCGGGTGCAGCAGCATCTATGGAGCGAAGGAAATAGGCAACGTTTCGGGCCGAAACCCTCCTTCAGACTGATGGGGGGTGGCGGGGTGAAGAAAGGAAAAAGGAGGAGGAGAAGCCCGAGGGCTGAGGAAGGGGAGGAGACAGCAAGGGCTAACAAAATTGGAAGAATTCAATGTTCATGCCTGCAGGATGCAGACTCCCCAAGCGGAATATGAAGTGCTGTTCCTCCAATTTCCGGTGTTGCTCGCTCTGGCCATGGAGGAGACCCAGGACAGAGAGGTCGGATGGGGAATGGGAGGGGGAGTTGAAGTGCTGAGCCACCGGGAGGTCAGGTAGGTTCTTGCGGACCGAGCGAAGGTGTTCGGCGAAACGATCGCCCATCCTCCGCTTGGTCTCACCGATGTAGATCAGCTGACATCAAGAGCAGCGGATGCAATAGATGAGGTTGGAGGAGATGCAGGTGAACCTCTGTCGCACCTGTGACTTGTTCTCACTGTGACTTGTTCATTAATTAATTCATTCATTACCTGTGCTTGCTGCTCCCTCTGTCTCTCTGCTCGTTCCATCGTCTCTGGACCAAACTTGGATTGTATCACTGCCACGCCAGCAAGTGTTCAAATGTTGGTGACTGCGGCACAATTCATCACGACACATCACCATCTTTTACTTTCATTGAGGAATTAGAGCCACGAATGCCACATTCACGCCCGTACAGCATGTCGGAGCGCCACACTCACTCACCCACTTGCATATTCCCTGTGGCTGGTCCTCTCCTTCCAGACTGACCCACAGACTGGGCTGGGGAGCGTCCAGTTTGCCCTCGGGTCCAGGCCGAGGGAGGGTCTTTGGCACGTGGTGGACAGAGGGATTTTGCCGGACATTTCCGCAATGGGATGGGACTGGAGGCACCCCCCCCCCCCCCCCCTTTGAACACCGAGGCGGTCGGGTGGGCGAGGGGAGTAGAGGGGCGCCGGCCTGTGGGCCGAGTTGGTCAAGGATGACGGAGGAGGCCCTGCATCAGCCTGGGGCTCGCCTGGATCGGGAGCCGCTCCAGTGCATCCTGCATGTGGACTGGACATCTCGTGTGTGTGACATGCAAAAAAGATTTTCACTGTGCAGTGCGGACGTGACCATAAACCACCATGAGTGCAGCACCAAGCTGGACATCTGCCAGTCACAGAGCCAGGCAGAACAGGGGCTCTGCCCGAGTCGGCTGCCTGCCCCTTTTCCAGGGTTATGTCCACGTCCGGGTGGTGTTAGAGAGGGACTTCGCACTGTGCACGGGCACCCTGGGGGGGGTCTGTGAGTGTGTGTGTGTGTGTGTGGGTCAGTGAGTGTGTGTGTGAGGGTGTGTGTGTGTGTGTGAGTGTGTATGTGTGTGTGTGTGTGTGTGTGTGTGTGTGTGTGTGTGTGTGTGTGAGGGTGTGTGTGTGTGTGTGTGAGTGTGTGTGTGTGTGTGTGTGTGTGTGGTGTGTGTGTGTGTGTGAGTGTGTGTGGGTGTGTGTGTGTGTGTGTGTGTGTGTGTGTGTGTGTGTGTGTGTGTGTGGGTGTGTGTGTGTGTGTGTCAGTGAGTGTGTGTGTGTGTGTGTGTGGGTGTGTGTGTGTGTGTATGTGTGAGTGTGCATGTGTGTGTGTGTGTGTGTGTGTGTGTGTGTGAGTGTGGGTGTGTGTGTGTGTGTGTGTGTGTGTGTGTGTGTGTGTGTGTGTGTGTGTGTGTGTGTGGGTCAGTGTGTGTGTGTGTGTGTTTGCGAGTGTATGTGTGGGTCTGTGAGTGTGTGTATGTGTGAGTGTGCATGTGTGTGCATGCGTGTGCCCATGGCCATGTTCCAACACTGCCCACACTGCAGGTTGTGTGAGGTTCTCTGCTCTTTGAGGAACCACAGTGACAGCCTGTCTGTCAGTCAGTGGTCCGTGTACTGCCCGCAGGTCAGCGTGGGTCAGTGCTGGGCACCTTTAACAACATGGTGGAGGGCATTCGCTTGTCTGAACACAACCTCATCCCACCAGTGGTCCCAGCCCTCAATCACAAACAACATTTAATGAGCAAGGTGACTGAATAAAACATTGTTCTGCCTTGATCCCCCTCACCCATGCACACACAAGCACGCATGCACACACACTACCACAGACACTCCCACACAAGCATGCATGCACACACTCCCACAGACACTCCCACACAAGCATGCACACACATCCACATATACACACACCCATACACATACGCACCATGCACTAATGAACACAGACTCACACCCAAACACCCACCACATCGCACATACACCCATACACACACACACCTTGCACTCATGAACACAAACACACACCCACCGCACACACATGGAGTTGAATCATTTGCCGTTGCTCAGCTTAATGCAGCTCTCAGCACAAATTACATACTCTTTTAATCCAGTAATACTTTACAAGATATTTCTCAGGAAGGGTAATAAAGTGACAGCATGCCATGGGGTTCCAGGATAGCTGAACAAAGTTTGTTTGAAGAGGTAGATTTTAAAGAAGACACAACAGACTGCAAGCTATTGGAGTCATGAGCATTACACTAAGTGCTGGAAGAACTCAACGGGTAAGGCGGCATCTGTGGAAGGAATCGGCAGTCTATGTTTTAGGTTGGGACCCTTCCTCGGATTTTAAAGAATGTCTTTAGGGAGCAGTGAATGTCGGGAGGGTGAGGGTGAGTAGGTTGGAAGCAATGGGTCTAGGCCGGTGTTGCCAGTGTGTGTGCATGTGTGTGTGTACGTGTGTGTGCGTGCGCACACGTGTGTGTGCTTGTGTATGTGCATGTGTGTGCGTACATGCGTGTTTGTGTGTGTACGTGTGCATACGTGTGTGCGCGTGTGCGTGCATGTGTGTGTGCGTGTGTGTATGCATGTGTGTGCATGTGTGTGTGTGTGTGCGTGTGTGTGTGTGTGTACGTGAGTATGTGTGTGTGTGTGTGTACGTGTGTGTGTGTACGTGTGTGTGCGTGTGTGTGTGTGTGTGCGTGTGTGTGTACGTGTGTGTGTGCGTGTATGTGTGTGTGTGTACGTGTGTGTGCGTGCGTGTGTGTGTGTGTGTGTGCGTGTGTGTGTACGTGTACGTGTGTGTGTTTATGTACGTGTGTGTGTGTGTACCTGTGTGTGTGTGTGTGTGTGTACGTGTGTGTGCGTACCTGTGTGTGCGTGCGCGTGTGTGCGTGCGTGTGTGGCCAGGTCGTGCCAGTGCGAAGATTCAAAGTAGCCCAGAACTGGGGGAGTGCAGTGGTCTCGTGGGCTTTGGGGCTGGAAGACTTAACATTGATGGGGAGGGGCTAACGTGTGGTGGGAGCGGAGTGCATCGATGTTTATCTATATTCAAGCCAGACGTGTTGCTGGGACAAACTAGAGCCAACAAAATGTGTAGGAAGGAACTGCGGAGGCCGGTTTACACCGAAGATAGACACAAAATGCTGGAGTAACTCAGTGGGACATGCAGCATCTCTGGAGAGAAGGAATGGGTGATGTTTCGGATGGAGACCCTTCTTCAGTCTGAGTCAGGGGGAGAGGGAGGGAGGCTAGAGATCTGGAAGGGTAAGGTGTGAAAAGGACAGATTAAAGTATACGAAGGCCATTCTACATTTTCTTATCAACATCTGCTTTGATCTGTCATTTTCACACCTTACCCTTCCATATCTCTAGTCTCCCTCTCCCACTGACTCTCAGATTGAAGAAAGGTCTCGACCCAAAACGCTCGACCCAGCCGTTCCTTCTCTCCCGAGATGCTGCCTGTCCCACAGAGTCACTCCAGCTTTTAGTGTCTAAAGTGGAGCTGAACAGGTCAGGGAGGAGTGAGAGTGAGGAATGTTTTTGGGGAATTGCGAGTGAGCGGAAGGATAGTCGGGAGAACTCTGGGGCCGATTCCACCCGGAGGCAAAGTTTCATCCCGCCTGGAACAGGGGGTACCGGCCTACAGGGGTGGTCTCCCACCGCCAGGAGCAGCCCGCAGTACAAGGAGCCGATGGAATGCTGCGAGCTGCCTCACCGACTCTCTTTACTGTGGTGCTGCTGAGAAACGGCTGGTGCCGGTCTGCTTCCCGCGGTGATGGGCCGGTGTTCCCGTGCTGCTTGGCTCCGGCTCCGGCTCCGGATCCGGCTCGCTGCCTCCCAGCCGGGGGGGGGGGGGTGCAGTCACTAATGAAGAGAGTGTGTGAGGACATCGCAGTGGTCCAGGGGTGGGTTGACAACCAGGCAGGGAGTGGTTCCCTCCAGTCTTGCTCCTCATGTCCTCCCGGACACAGCGGCCTCCTGCAAGGGTTCAGCAGCCCTGGCCCTGGCCCTGCTGCTGCTGCCATCGTTGTTCCCCACAGTGCGACAGGGCGAGCTGCAGACAAGCACACAGCACGTTAGTCACACTCACCTCTCTGTCCTGGGCCTCCTCCACTCTCACTGTCAAGCCCAGCGCAAAGTGGAGGGACCCAAACCAATTAGGAACAGACGAGGGCATTCGATCCAATTTGAGATACCAGCTACCAAGACAGATGTGTACAGCAATTCATTCTTCCCCCGCACAATTAAAGCATGGAATACTCTTCACCCTACCATAGTTACCCAACCAGACGCAACTACATTTAAGGTAGCTCTTTCTTCCCAAAAACCCTTTCTGGCTTAAGTCCTCCCTCCACCACCTCCAGTTTAAATTCCATTTGGAATATTTTGGAGGACCAAGAAACCAAGAAGCAATACCTCATATATAGCCTGGGCACCGTACTACCCAGCGGTATGAACATTGATGTCTCTAACTCCAAAATAGCCCTTGCAACCCCTCTCTCTGCATTACCCCCCCCCATCCAAGTTCTCTGACTAGTGTCACTGTCCTCCTGCTTGTACGCCTCCTTGTCACTACCAATCAACCGTTCTACATTTTCTGATCATCAGCTGTTTCAACGCTGTATGACTCTAATATCCCAGACACACAATCCAGGGTTCACAACAATCTCCCAGCAGCAATGGGGCTGTGGGTTGGGTTGGGACAAGCTACACACTGACCAGTAGAGTAGCCATGGGGCTGGGGCTCACCTCCCACACTCGTAGCCCAGGGGGCCGAGTCCCTCGCCCTCAGCCTCGGCTCCACGTGGGATGTTCTTGCCGCACATGGCGCTGTCCAGAATGGCCTCGGTGACGGTGAAGGGAGTGTGGCCCCGGGTGCACGCCTCGATCTGGCCCGCCGGCAGCTGGGTCTGCAGGAAGAGGTGCAGCTGGCTGTCTGACAGGAAGATTGTAGTGTGTAGAACCCTGCAAAACAAAACACTCG
Source organism: Leucoraja erinaceus (assembly GCF_028641065.1). Taxonomy (NCBI): domain Eukaryota; kingdom Metazoa; phylum Chordata; class Chondrichthyes; order Rajiformes; family Rajidae; genus Leucoraja; species Leucoraja erinaceus. The sequence continues at coordinate 5,841,760 of NC_073403.1, forward strand.
CATTGTACCCAGCTCCTCTTTACTCACAGGGCGGTGAATCTGTGGAACTCATCGCCACACAAGGCTGTGGGAGGTCAAGTCAATGGGTATTTTTAAGGCAGAGATAGATAGATTCTTGATTAGTAGGGGCGTCAGGGGTCATGGGGAGAAGGCAGGAGAATGGGATTAGATGGGAGAGATAGATCAGCCATGATTGAACGGTGGAGTAGTATCAATGGGCCAAATGGCCCAATTCTACTCCTATAACTTGTGAACTTGTGAATGGGCTGAGAGGGAGAGATGGATCAGCCATGATTGAATGGGCCAAATGGCCTAATTCTGCTCCAATCCTTTCTGAACATGAGAATTAGCCGCTCCCAAATGGCTATACAGCCCATGAAGGGTATGGCCATCAGGATGAGGCCACCTGACCCTTAAAGCCCAACCTTTATACTTTAGAGATATAGCACAGGGACAGGCTATTCGGCCCACCAAGTCCCCGCCAACCAGCAATCCCCGTGCATTAGTTCTATCCTACACACATGAGGGACAATTTACAATTTTTACTGAACAGGTGTTGCAGCACCCCCTTTTTTCTCCCCCTCTCTTCCCAGTGCCCTGCCTGTGCACCCTCTCCCCCCACTAGCCCAACCCCCTCTTTCCCCATCCCCCCCACTTCTACCCTTTACCCTGGCCTCACTATTCATGCCTCTTCTGTCCTTTATCTCATCCTTTAGTCTCCTGGTCTTTGTTCACCCGTTCTGCCGAGCAACCCTCCCTTCCCCATGTATAACCGTCGCCTGCCTGCCTTTCTAACGCCCCCACCTTCCTTCCATCTTTCTCCCCCCCCTTCTTCAATCAGTCAGAAAAATGGTCCTGATCCAACACTACGCCTATCCATGTCCTCCAGAGATGTGTAGGAAGCAGTTGCAGATGCTGATTTACACCGAAGATAGACACAAAAAGCTGGGGTAACTCAGCAGGACAGGCAGCATCTGGAGAGAACGAATGGGTGACCCTTCAGGTCGAGACCCTTCTTCAGACTGAGAGTCTGAAGAAGATATGGAAGGGTAAGGTGTGAAAAAGATCCAAGGGGACAAAGTTGAAGGGTAATGTAGAATGGATCACTACTAGCTGAGGGGGAAGGTGACAACGAGGAGTACAATCAGTAAAATGCAATACGAAGAGTAAAACTAGTCGGAGAACTCGGATGGGGGAGGAATGGAGAGGGAAAGCAAGGGTTACTTGAAGTTAGAGCAGTCAATATCCATACCGCTGGGTTGTAAAGGGCCTGTCCCACTTGGGTGACATTTTCGGCGAGGTCGGGGCGTGACTCGGGCTGACTCATGTAGTGATGCGCGCGCGATGTCTCCCTGCCGCCCCTGGATTTAGGAATGTTCAAAATCTGGGTGTCTCATCATATCGTGCGCCCTGTCACACGCTGACGTATGCTGTCTTGCGGGTGACCCCCGGTGACGCGGGTATATAAAGCGCCGACTTATACATTAAAACGTTATTGGTCCTTAGATTTATTGTAGATAAGTTCATTTCCAATGTAATTATTATTCTTCGGCGTCACCTCTTTGTGTCGTGAAGGCGAGTGACACGGAGTGTCGTAGCTTGACGTGTCGGTGATGCGGAGTGTCGTACAGCTTGACCGGTTTTTAGGGCGTTGGACGCTGATGTTCGCAGTCGCTGAAAAAATCCTAAAGTGGGACAGGCCCTTAAGCTGCCCAAGCAAATTATGAGGGTAGACAAAGGTGCTGGAGAAACTCAGCGGGTGCAGCAGCATCCATGGAGCGAAGGAAATAGGCAACGTTTCGGGGCCGAAACCCTTCTGATGTAGGGTGGGGGGGGGGAATGGCGAGAAGAAAGGAAAAAAGAAGAGGAGGAGCCCGAGGGCTGAGGGAGACCTGAGAAGGGGAGGAGACAGCAAGGGCTACCGGAAGTTGGTGAGTTTAATGTTTATGCCGCTAGGGTGCAGACTGCCCATGCGGAATATGAGGTGTTGCTCCTCCAATTTCCGGTGGTGCTCACTCTGGCCATGGAAGAGGCCCAGGACAGAGAGGTCGGATTCGGAATGGGAGGGGGGAGTTGAAGTGCTGAGCCACCGGGAGATCAGGTTGGTCAATGCGGACCGAGCGGAGGTGTTGGGCGAAGCGATCGCCAAGCCTACGCTTGGTCTGACGTAAATTATGAGGTGCTGTTCCTCCAAGATGCAGAGTTACTCCAGCAATCTGTGATTTTTGCTCAACATTCCCGCATCTGCAGTTCCTTGTGTCAAGATGTCCACCATGAAGCACGTGTCGAATGATATTTCCCTCCACTGACCAGCTGAGATCCTCCACCACTTTATTTTTTTTTTAATCAGATGATAAAAATGAGCAAATGGTGGGAACCAGACACGGAGGAGTGTCCTGGTTATTAAACCTGTTATCTTGGAGCCTCAGGGTAATTGTATTAAGTATATAGTTTCAAGGTCCACGCACATAACCTGCATTTAAGCAGAAGATTTAATGTTCCCTTCAGTCTCACTGCGCTAAATATTAATCTGCAGTAGGGGAACTAAGTACTGAGAGTGCACGCTATCAAGCGAGCCCAGATAAACTTGTAGACCATGAAACTCAGTCATTTCACCATTCCCTTTACCCTTATCTAGTAAATACTCCTTCCAGTAATCTCCCTCTCCAGGATTCACTGACCCTCTCTGAGCTCGTTGTACTGACCTTTCCCACGTGCCTGTTATTGTTTTGTTTAAGAGAAATAGGCGCAAAAAGCTGGAGAAACTCAGCGGGACAGGCAGCATCTCTGGAGGGAAGGAATGGGTGACGTTTTGGCTCGAGATCCTTCTTCCAATTGGTTAGGAATAAGGGAAACGAGAGATATAGACGATTTAGACGGTGATGCAGAGAGATAAAGTACAATGAATGAAAGATATGCAAAAAAGGTAACGCTGATAAAGGAATTTAACTGTTTGTCGGGTGAAAACGAGAAGCTGGTGCGACGTGTGGAGAGAGGGAATGCCGGGGCTACCTGAGGTGAGAGGAATCAATATTCATACCACTGGGCTGTAAGTTGCCCAAGACAAATATGAGATGCTGTTTCTCAAATTTGTGTTTAGCCTCACTCTGACAATGGAGGAGACGGAGGACAGAAGGGTCAGTGTGGGAATGGGAAGGAGAATTAAAGTGTCCAGCAACCGGGAGATATCATTTTGTTTAGTATAGTTTAGAGATACAGCGCGGAAACAGGCCCACCGAGCCCGCACCAACCAGCAATCCCCATACACTAACACTATCCTACACACACAACGAACAATTTACATTTATACCAAGCCAATTAACCTACAAGCCTGTATGTCTTTGGAGCGAGGGAGGAAACTGGAGCACCCGGAGAAAACCCACGCAGGTCACAGGGAGAATGTACAAACTCCGTACAGACAGCACTCGTAATTAGGATGGAATGGACGGGTCTCTGGCGCTGTGAGGCAGCAGCTCTCCCCGCTGCGCCACCGTGCCGCTCCATGATTTGGTAAAGTAGAGGGGGATGTCAGTAAAAAAAAACAAAGTGCTGGAGTCAGCAGCGTTCTCTGGAGAACATGGACTGGCGTTATCTAGAGTTGGCTGTGATTGAGGAGAGGAAGGCCGGAAGTGGAGAGGGGCAGGATAAAGGCTGGTGAGTGATAGGTGGATACAGGTGAGGGATGTTTTGATAGACAGACGGTTGGACAAAGGCCAGAAATAAACAGGGGCCCAGGGCATTGGGAGACTGTCCCCCCCAATACCTTTCATTCTTTAGAAGGGTTTCGACCCTAAACGCCATCTATCCCTTTTCTCCAGAAATTCCGCCTGATGATTATTGCCCATACATACTCTAGAGATACAGCGCAGAATCGGACCCTTTAGCCCACTGAGTCCGAGAACGTACAAACCGTAGTCAGGACTGAACCCGGGCGGTACTCTGGGGCTGTGAGGCGGCAACTCTACCCCTGCGTCACCGTGCCGCAGTGTACAAAACTTCCAGAGACTGCAGCAAACTTTTAATGACTTATGACTCCAGCCAGTGAAGTTTCTCACCAATTACTGACAAGATGAATTTTACCAGGGTTCCATGGTGAGGAATATTCGGCTCTTGATCATTGTAAATTGGACTAATGCCAGAAAAGTCTGTGTTGTGGTTACAGGAGCTAGGTGCTGGGAAGCAATAATTCTGTGTAAAATAGTAAGCCGTCAGGAGGAGGCTAGGAGCAGACAAAGTAATTAAGAACATACTGTTTTTTCCAAGGCTGCAAGGGGTTTGTGTTATACAAAACCAAATATGCTTTGGAACCAGAGACTGCAGAACAATTACTGTTAATCACAAATGCAATAGGAGCAAGCTCTGGCCCAGGAGTACGCAGTGTAAATCTTTGAGATGGGCCTTTACGTTGTTTATGGGCTTGATTAGCTGGAGGCAGCCGCTACGCTGGGTCACCAGAGGACACTGGGCTGCATGCTAGGAGGCTGCATGAGGACTGCACAAAATCTCTTCCAAGCTTCTGTTGGCTTTGGCCGGGGTAACAGCTCTCGTGGGATTGAGAAGTAGAAGCAAATCACAGCACGGCTGTATTATATATAAGGCAGAAACTCAGCCAGCTCCAAGCAAAGATCCAAGCAGGATAGACCACTCATAAATGCAATGGGCTGACGTGTAATACGCAATGGAGCGGAACGAGGGCTTTTTTTTCATCCATTTCAGTAACCCGACCCGACTCGCAGTGTAATCAACGTTGCGGGGGAACAGTTTGTGTTAATAAATTATAATTCTGAAAATTAGAAGATTTTTCCCAAATAACTTTTATTTTTACGAGGATGTTTCCGTAACCGGCTTCCGTCTCTGCACTAGTATCCTATGGGATCTTTGGTGCGGAGACGGAAGCCGGTTACGGAAATGGGGCCGAAAATTACCCATGAATCTGCCCATGACCGTACTACGTCTTTTTCGTCAAGTGATCTATCTTGCTCGCTGTAGGATCTTTGGCTCCAAGCACTGGCAAGGAAATTCAAAAGAGCAGAGCGCTGCTAAGCACCTTTATTTAAAAATGGTATGTAAATTGGATTGGCCCCATCAAAGGATCAACTCCATCCCGAACCGTTACGCAGCACCTGTGTGACTTAAACACAAATTGCTGGAGGAACACAGTCGGTCAGGCAGCATCTGTGGAGAGAATGGAGCGGAAATGTCTTTTGGAAGGGAGGGGGGGGAGGGAAGGGGGGGAGGAAGGAGGCAGGACCCTTCTACATATTGAATGGTGTGGGGGAGAGAAAGCTGGAATAGAGAGGTGGGGACAGACACAAAGTGCTGGAGTAACTCAGTGGGTCAGGTGGAGAAGGATGGACTCTTCTTGAGACCATCTGAAGAAGCGTTCCGACCCAAAGCATCACCCATCATTTTTCTCCAGGGATGCTGCCTGACCCGCTGAGTTGCTCCAGCATTTTGTGTCTATCTTCGGTATAAACCAGCATCTGCAGTTCCTTCCTTTCCTTCCTGCACATGGAGAGATGGGGGGGGGGGGGGGGGGGTAGGACAAAGCCTGGCAAGTGATAGGTGGACACACAAGGGATTGCAGATGCTTGAATCTTGAGCAAGGCACTAGCTGTCTGCGGAGGGCGCTCAGCATCGCCAAGGACTGCTCTCACCCCAACCATGGACTGTTTACCCTCCTACCATCCGGGAGGCGCTACAGGTCTCTCCGTTGCCGAACCAGCAGGTCGAGGAACAGCTTCTTTCCGGCGGCTGTCACACTCTACTCAACAACGTACCTCAGTGACTGCCAATACCACCACTCCCCCCCCCCCCCCCCCCCCCGGACACTTATTATTTTTTTATTCAAATCATATTCTATGTCGCTCTTCAAGGGAGATGCTAAATGCATTTCGTTGTCTCTGTACTGTACACTGACAATGACAATTAAAATTGAAACTGAATCTGAATCTGAGGTGCTGGAGGAACTCAGCGAGTTGGGCAACATCTACGGACGGAATGGATAGGTGACGTTTTTAGGGCTGGGAACCTTTCTTCACACTGGGGATAAGATTGGTGAATATAGTGAAGGGGGGTTGATAAGTAGATACAGGTGAGGTGGGTGAAATAGCTTACAAAGGACACCAAAGATATCAGATAAGATGAGAAGCGGAGTGAAATGTAAATACAATGTCTCAGTGGGAGGGGTATAGGTGGAAGGGTGAGGTTACCTACAAACTCTCTCATTCTCATCTCCCCTTCATGAGGTGGGCATTTTATGCTCCTCCATGTTACAGCCTTACAAACACTGTCACTTATCAGGTCATTTCTTTAAAGACGAAAGGGCCTGTCCCACTTACGCGATTATTTTTGGTCGACTTGCCGGCACCCGTCATAGACGCAGCAGGTGACCGAAAATGTTCAACATGATGGAAATCCAGTGGCGACCGGAAAAAGGTACGACTCTTTGGGCGACTACTCACGACCAGACAGGCGTCACCCCGCGACATGTCAACACGTGACACCTGTAGGTATGTTACAAAACTTACCTTCAGCGGCGCTGTAGTTCTGCCACTGGCCGTGTGCGCGACTTTGGCGCCTTTGAGGGGGGGGGGTTAAAATATGTTTTTTCTCCTACCTGTCCTGGATATATTTTCTCGGAGTGCAAGCTTTTGCTGAAGAATTGTTCTGACGGCCGTTTGGCTGTGAATTTTTTTATTTTTTTTAAATCGCCCGACAATTTCGGCACTGGAGTAATTTAAAAATCAGCTTCTAAAGCCGTCAACGCCGACAACGGGGACAGCGTACGGGACAGGTAAAGGAAAGCCGTTTATTTTACATATAAACGTGCTTCTTAGGATGCCTTTAATCCACATTTTACGTTGCGAAACGGTGATTTAGGACCCATACGAACCGGCAGTATTTTTTCTGCCGATATGGGGTTAAAATTCACCGCAACCACAACGTTTCAAATGATCGCTTTCCTCAAAAACCCACTCGCAAGATGATTTAAATGGTCATTAATTTACGGGAATGAAACACTAAATTCCTTTCATTTGGCCTATAAATCCATGACAATGAGATTTAAAAATCATGTCATATTGTGAATTCTTGTGTGAATGTTATTTGAACACTTAGGCTATTTAAATATGTTCATCTTTTCTTAAGAAATTGATAGATGTTTAGATCTAGTAATTGAATTTTGTAATTAGCTACAATTGGGTAACTAACTAATTACATGCTTTAATTTCAGTTCATCCAAGTAAGATTGTTTCATATTTGTTTCAGAATGCTTCAATCTACAATAACTGAAAATTTATTTCAGTTCTCTTAATTTTTAAGAAAGTTGTGGGCTTTTGACTGTCCTTGGTCAAAGCTTTTGTGTTAAGTCAATGGAAAAGCAATAGGGAACAAGATGCTAATTTCCGAGTATGAAAATGGCCATACCTTTTTTAATACTGAAGATATGAAAGTGAATTAGGTGTCAAAATAAACTTATTTTTATGCTTTATCTGATGGGATAAATTGCAGACTTGATTTTTAAAATCTCAAAATGTTGTAACATTGCTAACACCTGTATGGTCATGAGTAGTCACTGGGCACAACCGTGTATTGCAATAGAAATACTTCAACCAATAGATTCACAGTCTCCCAATGTGAGGTTGTCCACTTTGGTGGCAAAAACAGGAAAGCAGACTATTATCTGAATGGTGGCCGATTAGGAAAAGAGGAGATGCAACGAGACCTGGGTGTCATGGTACACCAGTCATTGAAAGTAGGCATGCAGGTGTAGCAGGCAGTGAAGACAGCGAATGGTATGTTAGCATTCATAGCAAAAGGATTTGAGTATAGGAGCAGGGAGGTTCTACTGCAGTTGTCCAGGGTCTTGGTGAGACCACACCTGGAGTATTGCGTACAGTTTTGGTCTCCTAATCTGAGGAAAGACATTCTTGCCATAGAGGGAGTACAGAGAAGGTTCACCAGACTGATTCCTGGGATGTCAGGACTTTCATATGAAGAAAGACTGGATAGACTCGGCTTGTACTCGCTAGAATTTAGAAGATTGAGGGGGGATCTTATAGAAACTTACAAAATTCTTAAAGGGTTGGACAGGCTAGATGCAGGAAGATTGTTCCCGATGTTGGGGAAGTCCAGAACAAGCGGTCACACAGTTTAAGGATAAGGGGGAAATCTTTTAAGACCGAGATGAGAAAAAAATAATTCACACAGAGAGTGGTGAATCTGTGGAATGCTCTGCCACAGAAGGTAGTTGAGGCCACAGTTCATTGGCTATATTTAAGAGGGAGTTAGATGTGGCCCTTGTGGCTAAAGGGATCAGGGGGTGTGGAGAGAAGGCAGGGACAGGATACTGAGTTGGATGATTAGCCATGATCATATTGAATGGCAGTGCAGGCTCGAAGGGCCGAATGGCCTACTCCTGCACCTATTTTCTATGTTTCTATGCCCTGGGCCCCTTGATAAGGCAGCAGCTTTGACGTAGAATGGTAGCTGTCCTCCAGTGCAGTACTGAAGGCATGTTGCCCAGTAGGACACACCTCATGTGGATGAGGGAGGGGGTAGGCCAGGGGCCGAACAGCAATCACCCCTTCACTAGCGGCCCAACTTGCCCACAATGGCCAACATGTCCCTGCTACACTAATTCCACTTGCCTGCGCTTGGCCCATATCCCTCCAAACATGTCCTATCCATGTACCTGTCTAACTGTTTCTTAAACGTTGGGATAGTCCCAGCCTCGACTACCTCCTCTGGCAGCTTGTTCCATACACCCACCACCCTTTGTGTGAAAAAGTTACCCTTCAGATTCCTATTAAATCTTTTCCCCTTCTCCTTAAACCTATGTCCTCTGGTCTTCGATTCCCCTACTCTGGGCACCAGACTCTATGCATCTACCCGATCTATTCCTCTCATTATTTTATACACCTCCCACAAGATGCAATGGGTTTGCATGTTAATCGGCCCTCTGTAAATTGCCCCCAGTGTAGGGAGTGGATGAGAAAGTGGGTAAAGAGGCTGAAAGCCCGTTTTCTGGAAGCCTGCCCTGTAAGCAAGGCCCTAAAATGTGTCTGCACAATGCTTACTTGTCTAAGGTGGTAACGTTTCTGTTTCTCACAGGCTACCTATTCATTCATTCAAGCGGCAGCACTATTTGAGCTTTCAGCCTCTGTACTAAGCCTGATTTAGGAGCTGTGTAGGAGGGGATAGATTACACCTATCACTGGGTCTGAACCTGATCCTATTAAACAAAGGTGATATTGCAGCAGAATGCAAAACAATTAACAACATTCATTCAGGACAGGTTAGATCTCCACCGATAATAGGCTGCATTTCAAAAACATACTCAGTGGGCTGACAGCATTCAACTAATGGCTAAATCACTCCCCTTCACAGTACTCAGAATGTAATGCGAAGGAGTTGGGAATCATGAGTTGTACAATAGTGAAAGGCCTGGATAGAGTGGATGTGGAGAGGATGTTTCCACTAGTGGGAGTGTATAGGACCAGAGGTCACAGCCTCGGGATTAAAGGACGTTCCATTTGGAAGGAGATGAGGAGGAATTTCTTTAGTCAGAGGGTGGTGAATCTGCGGAATCCACTGCCACAGACAGCAGCGGTGGGTATAGATAGATTCTTGATTAGTACGGGTGCCAGGGGTTACTGGGAGAAGGCAGGAGAATGGGGTTGAGAGGGAACAATTGATCTGCCATGATTGAATGGTGCAGTAAACTCATTGGGCCGAATGACCTAATTCTGTTCCCGTGAATTGATGAACAAGAGGTTTGCTACTACTCCCGAGCGTAAGGGATGACCGTTCAGTAGTTTGACAACAGAAGGGAAGAAACTGTTCCTGAACTTCCCTTAAAAAAGAGTCCAATCCTCCCTGCAACACTGGAATATTTATTCCCAAAGTTTTTGTTCCAATGTTTCCTTTTTCTTTTGAACTGCAGCAGAGAAATCTATGGTGCTGATTGAAGCAGAGATCCCTGTGGTACTTTATCCTGTTAGTACCCACCTTTAAACATCTTCACATGAGTGCTGGCTAATAAATATACATTAATTTGTGATTATCTCTACATCTCAACGTTCCTACCCCACTTACATCCTTCTAACTCAATCTTTAACCTCGTTGTCATTGTGGACAAGAGTATCCCTGACCTCCGCTCTACTTTGTGTTAGATTAGTTTAGTTCAGTTTAGTTTGGAGATACAGAGCGGAAACAGGCCCTTCGGCCCAGCGAGTCCGCGCCGACCAGCGATCCCCGCACACCAATACTATCCTACATACACTGGGGTCAATTTACACTTATACCAAGCCAATTTACCTGCATACCTGTACGTCTTTGGAGTGTGGGAGGAAACCGAAGATCTAGGAGAAAACCCACTTGGGTTACGGCGGGAGAACGTACAAACTCCGTCCAGACAGCACCCGTAGTCAGGATCGAACAGCTGCAAGCGCTGTAAGGCAGCAACTCTACCGCTGCGCCACCGAGCCGACCGTTTCCGAACATCATCCTGCGTGGCCACACGTTTGGTTCACGACCTTTTCTTGGTCTCTCCGGCCAGTGTACGTTTGCACGGGTTAAAAGGGAACTGTTTTTTTCCAATACAGTAAACGGCTGCAACAACAGACCCAGGAGGTGGGGGGGGGAATGTGCCCATTATTGCCGATTGTCTGCTATAACCGAGTGAGAGAGAGGGGGGGGGGGGGGGGGGGTAGAGTTTAACCCAAGGCCGAGTGGGAGGAAACGCGCCATAGGAGCGGGGTTAAACAAGGTGGAGTTCACAGGCTGGAGAGCCGCTAAGCCACGGGCCCCACGCACAGTGCGCCAGGGACGGACCCGGTACTCACGCCGTCTTCATGCCGCTCTCGCCAACGCCACGTGGCGCCAGCTAATGGGGTAACTGGGGTGGTGGCGCTGTGCAACGGGAGCCTCGGTCCACCATAACCCACCCGAAAACATACAACATGTGTAGGAAAGAACTGCAGATGCTGGTTTAAATCGACTTCTTCAGTCTGAAGAAGGGTCTCGACCTGAAACGTCATCCATTCCTTCTCTCCAGAGATGCTGCCTGTCCCGCTGAGTTACTCCAGCATTCTGTGTCTATCTGCGACATACACGTCCCTTACTGTGAGGGTTTTCTGTATTCATGTTCATAAATGATAGGAGCTGAAACTCCTCCTCATCTCCTTTCAAAAGGGACGTTCTTTTATTCGGAGACAGTGTCCTCTGGTCCTAGACTCTCCCACTAGTGGAAACATGCTCCCCACATCTACTCTATCCAGGCCTTTCACTATTCGGTAAGTTTCAATGAGATACCTCCTCATCCTTGTAAACTCCAGCCTACCTGATTGCAGACCGTAATGCCCCTGTCCCACTTAGGAAACCTGAACGGAAACCTCTGGAGACTTTGCGCCCCACCCAAGGTTTCCGTGCGGCTCCCGGAGGTTTTTGTCAGTCTCCCTACCTGCTTCCACTACCTGCAACCTCTGGCAACCACCTGCAACCTCCGGGAACCGAACGGAAACCTTGGGTGGGGCGCAAAGTCTCCAGAGGTTTCCGTTCAGGTTTCCTAAGTGGGACAGGGGCATTACTGTAACGCTGTAATGCTGTAACAATATATTGGGCACTCTGGTATTTTCCCTTGGCGATACCTGTTGTCCCTGTGTACGCCTTGATTGCTCTCATGGATGATATGATCTGATTTAATTGGACAGCATGCAAACAGACGTCTTTCACTATTCCTCTGTAATAGGTAATAGACTGAACCCAAATACTTTTTGTTCGACTTCACACTGAACCGGGTTGTCGCTGCATTGCAGTTTTATCCGCCTCTGGCAGGAAGTTTTAAGATTAATTCCATCTGCTCTAATTCCAGACAGGATGTGATCTAAACAGATAAAAAAAAAGGCTCTGTGCTATTAACTCTTGCAGTTGTTGCAAGGCAAACATGAGAACCACTGCTGATAAGCAGACGCCAGGAACACCCAAACACTCCCGATGAACAAACACAAAGAACAAGGTTAACTCTATGTTTAAGAAGGAACTGGAGATGCTGGAAAATCGAAGGTAGACAAAAGTGCTGGAGAAACTCAGCGGGTGCAGCAGCATCTATGGAGCGAAGGAAATAGGCAACGTTTCGGGCCGAAACGTTGCCTATTTCCTTCGCTCCATAGATGCTGCTGCACCCGCTGAGTTTCTCCAGCATTTTTGTCAACCTTCAATTATTTCCCTGTGTCTATTTCCTGGCTGTTGCTGACTGACCACTCCTGATCATTGGTGTAAACTAACATCAGCAGAATGCTTTGTGCAAATCATGCATCCATTGAAATTCCACTGCTCCATAGATGCTGCTGCACCCGCATGTGAGGTGGGGGGTGTGTGTGTGTGTGTGTGTGAGTGTGTGCGTGCGTGTGTGTGCGTGTGTGTGTGTGTGTGTGCGTGTGTGTGCGTGTGTGTGTGTGTGCGTGGGTGTGTGTGTGTGTGTGTGTGTGTGCGTGTGTGTGCGTGGGTGTGTGTGTGTGCGTGTGTGTGCGTGTGCGTGTGTGTGTGTGCGTGTGTGTGTGTGGGTGTGGGTGCGTGTGTGTGTGTGTGTGTGTGTGTGTGTCCCCCGTCCCCTCGATGTTTTGATAGTGAGTTCCGTTCTTGCTCCAAAGACGTGTAGGTTTGTAGGTTAATTGCCTCGGTAAATTTGTTAGTTGTCCCTACTCCCTAGTGTGTGTAGGATAGTGTCAGTGTGCGGGGATCGCTAGTCGGTGTGGACTCGGTGTGTTTCTGCGCTGTATCTCTAAACTAAACTAAAAAAACTCTGTCCCTCACTTTATTTAAGACATTCAATTAAACCTACTTCGTTCACCAAGCCTTTTGCCTTTTATCTAAACTAAATATCTCTGTGGCTTTGCTCTGGTTATTCTCCTGGGAAATGCCCTGGAGTATTTTACTACGACATCAAGGTTTGTTGCTGTTGAACTCATGTGAGGGGATTATAGTTTTGCCTGAACTTCTACCCAACAAATTACTTTTTAAATTCCTGTTACCTGACCAGGTTTATCAACATCATGCTGCTCTCAATATTGGCCACGCTTCAAGCTTAAAAATGGAACAACATAAATCTGAGGTTATCTGAAGAGAGAACTTTGACAAAATGTAATTACAACAAACAAAACTCTTTTCGCCAACCTGAGTCGTTGGTGTTTGTGCTGTATAAGCAAGGCTTTTATCTTTGTGTACAAAGGAATTGCAGATGCTGCTTTAAATCGAAGGTAGATACAAAATGCGAGAGTAACTCAGCGGGACAGGCAACATCTCTGGGGAGAAGGAATGTGTGACGTTTCGGGTCGAGGTCTCTCCAGAGATGCTGCCTGTCCCGCTGAGTGACTCTCACATTTTGTGTCTATCAAGGCTTTATCTTCATCTCATCAGGAGGACACACTGGTCAACCTGAGGAGCACCTTCAGCAACAGACTGGTTCCACCAAGATGCAGCACAAAACGCCACAGGAGATCCTTCTTCCCTGTGGCTATTCAAACTGTACAACTCCTCCCCCTTCTGTCATGGGGTAGACTGACTGACCCCCCCTCCCTCCCCAATCTTTGCACATCCCCAATCCTTTCCACTCGTCACTTTAATTTCATGTTTCATGTATTTTGTGTTTTATGACTGTTGGCAGATCAATTTCCCTCTTGGGATAAGTAAATTTCTATCGTATCACATCGTATTGTAACTGGTTAGTTTAAGTTAAAGAACATAACTGCTGTTTACAATGCCAATGGGGACATTAAAGCACAGGGGTGACAGGGGTTCAACTAGCTGAGTACGCATTATGCTTTACAAACTCACACAACTTTCTTACAAACTTACAAAATTCTTAAGGGGTTGGGCAGGCTAGATGCAGGAAGATTGTTCCCGATGTTGGGGAAGTCAGAACAAGGGGTCACGGTTTAAGGATAAGGGGGGAAGTCTTTTAGGACCGAGATGAGAAAAAAAGTGTTCACACAGAGAGTGGTGAATCTGTGGAATTCTCTGCCACAGAAAGTAGGTGAGGCCAGTTCATTGGCTATATTTAAGAGGGTGTTAGATGTGGCCCTTGCAGCTAAAGGGATCAGAGGGTATGGAGAGAAGGCAGGTACAGGATACTGAGTTGGATGATCAGCCATGATCATAATGAATGGCGGTGCAGGCTCGAAGAGCCGAGTGGCCCACTCCTGCGCCTATTTTCTATGTTTCTATGTAACTTCCAGTTACTGGGCAGAGTGAGACAGAAACTGGAGCAAAGAGAGTGGATTCAATTTGGGCACATTGGACATACTGTCTTCAATTTGCTATTCTGTTCACTAGAAAGTAGTTGTTAACAAAAATACTACTGGGAAAGATTGGGAAGAAGTTGAAGCAGAAGTAACTGTAGATGATGGACTGTGTCGGAAGGAACTGCAGATGCTGGTTTACATCGAAGATAGTTTTCCAACATTTTGTGTCTAATGCAGATGATGGCATCTTGAGCAACAAAACAAAGCGCTGGAGGATCCCAGTGGGTCAGGCAGCATCTGCGGGGGGGAATGGACAGATGGGTGGGATCCCAAAGGATCGTCTGTCCATTCCCTCCACAGATCTTCCGGCACTTTGTGTTTTGGGAACAAGTTTCTTTCTGGAAGATGTCATTCGTGAGCGATGTCGTGAGGTCATGTGAGTTTGTGGAATGTGTGCACTATCTCACAAGATCATTCCATGGCACAAAACGCTGGAGTAACTCAGCGGGACAGGCCGCATCTCTGGAGAGAAGGTATGGGTGACGTTTTGGGTCCTGACCCATCTTCAGACCCGACCCGAAACGTCTCACAGGAAAATCTGGAGAGTACAATTAATAACATTCTTGTCCGCAACAAATTTATGAAAGTTAATCATTCAGGTATAATTCAATTTGCTCAACTCAGTAAAAAAAAGCTCCTCTGAATACATTAACAGCACTTTGTAAACCAAGGCACATTATTCTGCACACAATGGTAACTGTGTGGTCACAACTAGACTGACAGACTCCAATTCTCTAAACTTTAGCCCTACAATGAAGAAAGACTTATGGGCCTGTTCCACATCAGCGACCTCTGGTGACTCTCATAGCCGTAGCAGGTCGCTGGAAACCCGGCGACTGGACCCTCCTACGGCAATGTCTACAACAAACTACCACCTAGTCGACATCAAGCTACGGAAAGCTGCCGACAACCGGTGACCCATTAGGACGTCCACCTTCGACAACCTACGTCTATCCGCGACAAGCTACGACAAGGTACGACCCTGTCTGCGACAACGGAGGACAACTTAAGACAATTCAGTCGCCGGTACCTATCGCCGGTTGACGTAGGTAGTCGATAACCAACATCATCCTGGCGACAACCTACGTCAAGCCAACTGTCGCTGAAATGTGTTGAACATTTCAAACTCCAGCGGCAACCAGGGAAAAGGTACGAATCTTTGGGCGACTGAGGAGACCATACAGGAGACACCGCGGCGACCATGTGGCAACAGCCTAGTCGCCTGTAGTCGCCTAAAAAAATTGCTTAAGTGGGACAGGGGCATTACACTTACCCTTCACAACCTCAGGATGTCCTAAGGGATTGACGACCGATAAAGTACCGCGTGAAGTGCAGAAACTGTTGAGACATGTCCCATCTACAACATTAACAGCCTACTTGCGCTCACCAATTTCCACAAATGGTTACAATTATGATATCAGCCCATAGCCTCCACAAACAACTCCAGCACACACACTTGGCACAGTCCAGCAGCTCACTAGAATTTACCTGGGCTCACTGAAAACAAAAAAGCTAGTTGTTATGGGGGCAGCATGGTGGCGCTGTGGTAGTTTCTGCCTTACAGCTCCAGAGACCAAGGTTCAATCCTGACTGCCTGTCCAGGGGTACACAAAAATGCTGGAGAAACTCAGCGGGTGCAGCAGCATCTATGGAGCGAAGGAAATAGGTAACGTTTCGGGCCGAAACCCTTCTTCAGACTGATAGGGGGTGGCTGGGAGGAGGAAGGAAAAAGAAGGAGGAGGAGCCCGAGGGCTGAGGAAGGGGAGGAGACAGCAAGGGCTAACAAAATTGGGAGAATTCAATGTTCATGCCCGCAGGATGCAGACTCCCCAAGCGGAATATGAGGTGCTGTTCCTCCAATTTCCGGTGTTGCTCACTCTGGCAATGGAGGAGACCCAGGACAGAGAGGTCGGATTGGGAATGGGAGGGGGAGTTGAAGTGCTGAGCCACCGGGAGATCAGGTAGGTTTCTTCCCACATCCCAAAGACATACAGGTTTGTGGGTTAATTGGCTTCAGTAAATTTGTAAATTGTCTCGAGTGTGCTAGT
>NC_073403.1:5863110-5898110 GCF_028641065.1 Leucoraja erinaceus
TATGGAGAAACCTGATGAAGAAAAGGTTAGTGGGAGAGTGGACATGGCAACTTACTAGATGGGTTGGGGAGCAGGGTTGTGTCTTTGTTTGCAAAAATTCAATTCATATCATTGAAACAACACATTCCAACTCATTCTACAGCGGCATTTACTCAATCAATGGGCGTTGGGGATAAAGTATAAAAAGAACTGCTTGGTCCAAAATGATGCCTGCTAACTTTCATACTCCTCTCTAGCTTCTCTGCAACTCTCTCCTTGTATTGCTTTCTCCTTCATCTAGTTTTCCCATAAATACGACTGAGTAAAGGGCCTGTCCCACTTACGCGATTTGTTCGGCGACTTGTCATAGTCACAGCAGGTCGCCGAAAATTTTCAACATATTGAAAATCCAGCGGTGACCAGAAAAAGGTACGACTCTTTGAGCGACTACTCACGACCATACAGGCGTCACCCCGCGACATGGTCTACTGAAGCAGTTAAAAAAAAAAAAGCATTTGAAATAAGTGCTTATTATGTTTGATAATATATTATCAAATAAGCATGATAATGTTTTAATCTGTGAGATGCCTGAAGATGCTTCTGCACCAAACCCTGACTAAACACTTCTATAATTCTTCCCACTTCAATGTTGGGGCCATCCTTCAGTTTGCCAAAGTCCAAAGTTTTGGAATATGCGCTTTAGACCTAATTTATTTATGGAGCCTTTGATTAGCTATCGTAAATGTCTTGCTACGTGGCTTGGTGTTAAATATTGTCTGATCTCCACTCTTTGTGTGGCACAAGATAGACACAAAATGCTGGAGTAACTCAGCGGGTCAGGCAGCATCTGTGGAGAACATGGATAGGTGACGTTTCACAGAGTGCTGGAGTAACTCAGTGGGTCAGGCAGCATCTGTGGAGAACATGGATAGGTGACGTTTCACACAGTGCTGGAGTAACTCAGCGGGTCAGGCAGCATCTGTGGAGAACATGGATAGATGACGTTTCACAGAGTGCTGGAGTAACTCAGCGGGTCAGGCAGCATCTGTGGAGAACATGGATAGGTGACGTTTCACAGAGTGCTTGGAGTAACTCAGCGGGTCAGGCCGCATCTGTGGAGAACATGGATAGGTGACGTTTCACAGAGTGCTGGAGTAACTCAGCGGGTCAGGCAGCATCTCTGGAGAAACGGACTAGGTGAAGTTTCGGGTCTGAATCTTTCTTCAGACATTTCTTTGTGTGGCACAGCTGTGTTAATGAAACAAGTGGATGGGAGGGAGGAGAGGGATACATGGCAGTGATAGATCTGCTCCCCAGTCGATCCAGGGAAGTACACACAATGCTCAGAGCCTGTTCCAACTTCAGGGACTAAACCTCCCCAAGTTACGCTCAGCAATGCAGCAGTTATAAGGTTAATGGCCAACAAAGGAGGATCTTTTTGCAAGTTATCTAAATTAAAAATCACATCCTGTTGTTTTTCTCTTCGTATATTTCGACAGTCCAAAAAAAACCCCCTCGTTCTTTACAGATAAAATCAAGACTAGTTTAAGGTCACACTGTGCGTCAGTGAAATAGAAGTTGACCTTATCAGGGACTGAGGCAATGGTTGGTACATGAGACCACAACCAATTGAGAATTCCATGTTAAATTGCTGTTTGCGGCCATTTACATATGATCTTAGCAGAATACAACAGAACCAGGAATGGGGCTAGTTTCCATTCCCTTACTACAATACGATACGATAGAACTTTATTCATCCACGGAGGGAAATCGGTCTGCCACCAGTCAGAACACCCAACAAGGTGCACGAAAACTTGAAATTACAATTACATTTGAAAAACAGAAAAAGACAAGCGACTGCTGGCTGGCTGCCGTGTGCACAGCGCCTTCACTGGAAGAACTGTAGTTCTTTGTAAGAGACTGGAGCTTTTAATCCTGTTTTTGTGCCGAGGCATAGCAGTGCTGCTTTTGATGTTGGGTAGCTGAGATTGCGTGAGTGGTTTGACATGTGTAATGTGATCAAGCCGGCACAAGGGGTTGATTCAATTCTCTCCGCTCAGACCACCCACCATCGCCTCTCCCTCAAATATCACTCCTGAACTCCCCAAAGGTTCTCATGTTTCAGGAGTAATAAAATTTAATTCCACATTCTTCTTTCCAATAAGAGGGTAGCAGAGCAACTATTATCTGCTAAAATTACATCAGCTTCAGTGAAATGGTAGAAAATTAAAATGCGATACGCTAACGGCAGCAGAAGGCCAATAATGCATTTAACACTTAAAGCCCCACACACGTACAATCATCGCATGTTAGAGCACAAGAGAAACTATTCGCTATGCTGGTCCTTTGCTAGGGCTGTCCCACTGTATTGATCCAATTCCCCTTCGAATATTCCCAATGAGTCTGCTGCTACTGCTTTTTCAGTCACCACATCACAACAACTCTCTGCATCGCAATAATTTTCTGATTCTTCTGAGTCAAAGCATCATAGAACAGGGTGACGCAGCAGTAGAGTCGCTGCCTCACGGCGCCAGAGACCCAGTTTCCATCCTAACTACGGGTGTTGGCTGTATGGAGTTTGTACATTCTCCCTGTGACTGCTTGGGTTTTCTCCAGGTGCTCCGGTTTCCTCCCACACTCCAAAGTCGTACAAGTTTGTAGGTTAATTGGCTTCAGTAAAAATTGTAAATTGTCCCTCGTATGTAAGATAGTATTAACGCATGGGGTGATTGCTGGTAGATATCGACTTGTTGGGTCGAAGGGCCTGCTTCTGCGCTGCATCTCTAAAGTCTAAACGCTTCACATTACAGCACAGGAACAGTCCCTTTGCCCCACAATATCCATGTCGAACACGATGCCAGGTTAAACTAATCTCCTCTGCCTGCACGTGATCCATTCCCTGCATATCCGTTTGCCTCTAAAATTGATCTTACTATCTGCTCCCATCATCTTTGTCAGCAGGTTCTAGGCACCCACCCCCCTCTGTGGGCAAACACGCCCCACACATCTCCTTTAAAATTTGCCCATGTCACCTTAAAGCCATACTTTCTAGACTTTGACAGTTCCACTCTGGGGAAAATATTGTTCTAGCCTGCTATACAGCAGAGAAATGGGCCTTTTGGCTCAACCTGTCCACACCAGCTAGCAGGTATCTGTCAAAGGAGGACCCAGCTTGGGGGGATGGACCGCCATGAGGGAAGGGGGAGGGGCGAACAAAGAAGGACGGGGGGGGGGGGGGGGGGGGGGGGGGGGGGGGAGGGAGAACAAAGGAGGACCTGGCACTGGATACTTTGAAACATTCTTGGGCGCCCTTTATGTGGTGACTATTTGCATACCTTGGGTACGAAAAACAAAGAATTTCACTGTGACTTGTCACATGTGGAAATAAAGCATTCATTCATTCATCATTCATACATTCATTCATTCATTTATCGCCACTTAGTCCAATTGGATGGTCCTGCTGGGACCATCCTGTTGTTTCCATTGTCGTTTATTTATCTGTTACGTTGGAGCTCCGCTCGGGCAGTGCGCCTGAAATGTTGTTGTATGTATTTACAATGACAATAAAGTGTATTATTATTACTATTGTTATTATAATTCAACAGGTAACAGCTCCCCTCTGGATCGCAACCCCATTGAATGCCTCAGTGATTCACACGTTGATTGCGTTAATAGTTTTGAAATGCTGTGAGAATCTCTGCCAACACCACCCTCTCAGGCGGTGCGTTACGCACTCAAATTGAGCAATTTCAAGGTGTTCGGCAGGCAGTAGCTCAGGGAAGGCCATCAACAGATAAAGAAAGGCACAAGGTGCTAGACTAATTCAGTGGGGCAGACAGCATCTCTGGACAACATGGACAGAGTGTATGTAGTCACATGCAAACTGGAGGAACACCACCTCATATTTCACTTGGAATAACCCAACATTATGACCATTGAATCCCCATTAGGTCACTGCCCTACAAATCTACTCCCACTCCACACCCATCCCCCACCTCTTTCTTGTGCCCCACCCAGACATGCACCCATTTTGCCCCACCCCTCCCCTTCCACGTTCATTCCTTCCTCCGGCTTCACAGTTCATATCTCTCCTATCTTCATCTCACACCTTCTGTCTTTTCATCTCTGGCCTTTGTTCAACCATCCGCCTATCAAACACCCTCCCCCTCCACCTGTATCCACCTATTTGTCCTGCCCTTCCTTTCTTCCAGCTTTCTTCACCTCCCCTTCCCTGCTACGATCAGTCTGAAGAAGGGTCACCTGTCCATATTCTCTGGAGACGCTGCCTGACCCGCTGAATTACAGCAGCACTTTGTGCTTTTTTTTTTTGCAAACCAGCATCTGCAGTTGCTTGTTTCTCTGCCAAACGGATGGCTTGGGGAAAGCAGGTAGACGAGCAGGAATTATCACATGCGGGGCAGTGTAAAATCAAATAACCTCTCCTTGCTTCTGTTTGGAATGCTGTTCACTATTACCATTTGATTTATTCACTTTATAAAAGGATGTCCTTTAAAAATGGAGCATTGCGAATGATTGCGGATGTAGGGAGAATGAGTTATGAGGAGATTTAAAAAGGCTCAGTCACTAGAGGGTAAAGAGAGGATAGTTATGAGGGATCTGATTGAAATATATAAAGTATTAAATGGACTAGGTAGTGGAAATCCTAAATATTACTTTACAATATGGCAAAATGATAGAAGCAAAGGTCACATTTGAAACTGGGGAAAAATAAATTCTGGGTGGATTACAGAAGGAACTTTATCACACAGAGGATGACAAATAGCTAAAATAATCAGGCAGGCTATGCAGCACAGGCATGGCTACAAATCAAAGCTGGGTGACAAGGAGGCAGAGCAGAGTGTCGAGCAGTTACCATAGGTTTCCCTGATGAAAAGACTCCTTTAAAAAGCATCCCACAATGAAATATTTCCTTCAGTGTTTTAAACTCATTTCTCTAATAGTGCTGGCCAAATGAGATGGGGAGTGGAGCCGCCCACTACCAAAGGCACTACCATCATTGAGCCCTTCATCATCAATCTCCCAAATTACAAGAAACTCAAAGGGACACAAGCCACATAAATACTGTGGCCACAAACGCAGGTCAGTCTGACACCTTCTCACATCCAAATGCCTTTCCACCATCTACTAAGCATGGGTCAAGAGGGCGATGGAATACCCTGCACTTGTCTGGGTAAGTGCGGCTCTAATAACACTCAAGACTGACAGCATCTAGGATAAAGCAACCCGTACTCCACCTTAAACATCCATCCCCTCCACCAACGCCGTCACACAGTGACTGCAGTTGAAGCCATCTGCACAACGTGCTGTCGTAACTGGCCCAGTTTATTCCTACAGCTGCCAAACCCTGCCACCTAGAAGGACGATAGCTTCAGGTGCATATTCCACAGCACCTGCAAGGTCTCCTTCAAGCCACACAACATCCAAACGTGTTCATTTATCATTGTTCTCCATAATTGTTGGGGCTATTCCCTACTAACACAATGGCACAGATGTACAGTTGTTGCTTTTCTGCACCAGAGACCCAGGTTCTTTAGTTTAGCTTAGAGTTACAGCGTGGAAACAGGCCCTTCGGCCCACCGGGTCCGCACCGACCAGCGATCTCCGCACACTAACACAAGCCTACACGCACTGGGGACAATTTACACTTATACCAAGTATACAAACGCAAGCCAATTCACCTGCAAACCTGTACGTTTATGGAGTGTGGGAGAAAACAGAAGATCTCGGAGAAAACCTTTTCACCCAGAGAGTTGTGAATTTATGGAATTCCCTGCCACAGAGGGCAGTGGAGGCCAAATCACTGGATGGATTTAAGAGTTAGATAGAGCTCTAGTGGTTAGTGGAGTCAAGGGTTATGGGGAGAAGGCAGGCACGGGTTATTGATACGGGACGATCAGCCATGATCACAATGAATGGCAGAGCTGGCTCGAAGGGCCGAATGGCCTCCTCCTGCACCTATTTTCTATGTTTCTATGTTTCTAAAACCCATGCAGTCATGGGGAGAACGTACAAACTCCATACAGACAGCACCCGTAGTCGGGATCGAACCCTGGTCTCTGGCGCTGCAAGTGCTGTAAGGCAGCAACTCTACCGCTGCGCCACCATGCCACCCTCGTCAGGTTCGATGCTGACCTCGGGTGCAAAGCTTGTACGTTTTCCCTGTGACCGCGTGGGTTTTCTCCGGGTGCACCTGTTTCCTCACCCACTCCAAAGAAATAAACGTCAGTAAGTTAATTTGTTTCTGTAATAGTAAATTGGCCCCAATGTGCAGGGTAGTGATTCAGCTCCATCCAAGACTGTAAAATATTGCAGAGAATTGTGGACGCAGCCCAGACCATCCCACAAACCAGCCTCCCGTCCATTGACACCATCTACATTTCACACAACTTCTTCTGTAGCCACAGTATCTCAGCAGGTCAGACAGCATGTCTGGACAACATGGATGGGCGATGTTTCAGGTCGGGACATCAGTCTTTAGACTGATGTTAATGTGCGGGGATCGCTGGTCGGCGCAGACTCGGTGGGCCGAAGGGCTTGTATCCGCGCTGTATCTAAACTAAATTAAACGTATCTCTGCAGAGTGAGTTACTACATTACTAAGAGACGGTGATGAAAGCAGCTGTCATTCAACAACAGTTGTCTGGATAAGGCAGACAGAATGAGAACCAATATTAATGGGCTTTTATCCATCGGCTGTCACAGGTTTGCCCATGCTTGTGACTCCCTCTCTCTACCTGCAAGATGCACAGCATGTCCCAGAGTATTATGGAGAAGGAACACCAACACAACAGCCGGAGGAAGCGGAGGAAGACTCCCGTGACCAGACTGCAGAGGGGATGGAGCAGGAGGAACAAGACGCACACTTTTATACAGGCAAGTCTTGAATACCCAAACAAGTCTTGAATACCCAAGCAAGTCTTGTATACCCAAGCAAGTCTTGTGTACCCAAACAAGTCTTGTATACCCAAGCGTCTTGTATACCCAAGCAAATCTTGTATACCCAAGCGTTTTGTATACCCAAACAAGTCCTATACCCAAACAAGTCATATACCCAAGCAAGTCTTGTGTACCCAAGCAAGTCTTGTATACCCAAGCGTTTTGTATACCCAAACAAGTCATATACCCAAACAAGTCATATACCCAAGCAAGTCTTGTGTACCCAAGCAAGTCTTGTATACCCAATGTATACCCAATGAATCCATGAGGTAAACACAGAAGTCTCAGTCACATTATGACTGAGGGCATGGCAGTGTCCATTTTCAATCTGAAAAAGGGTCCCGACCAGAAATGTTACTTGTCTACGTTCTCCAGAGATGCTTGCCTGAGTTACCCCAGCACTTTGTATCCTTTTTAGAAATAGTTTTTGTCTGGCTTTGCTCAGGTTAGTTTAGTTCAGTTTAAAGATACCACATGGAAACAGGCCCTTCGGCCCACCGAGTCTGTGCCAACCAGCGATCACCCCGTACACTGATTCTATCCTACACTCTAGGGACAATTTACAGGAACCAATTAACCTACAACCCTACACATCTTTTGAGTGTGGGAGGAAAGCGGAGCACCGGACAGGTTTAGAGGGATATATGGGCCAAATGCGGGCAGGTGGGGCTAGTTGGGCCGATGGGTCTGTTTCCAGGCTACGACTCTATGATACCCGGAGAAAAACACACCCGGTTACAGGGAGAATGTGTAAACTCCAGATAGACATCACCCGTGGTCAGGATGGAACCCGGATCTTTGGCGCTGTGAGGTAACAACCTTACCGCCACCCCACCATGCTGCCACTGTGCACCCAGCTCGGGCTGCAGCTGAACTGGGCTGATTAAATGTTGCACGCATGATAGAGTTGTGGACGGGGGCATTGTTATAGCAGGCACTGCCCTGTTTCCTGTAGTGCCCAGTGATAAGCACGGCCTGTGGCAGGCACCAGCGGCCAGGACATCTGACAGCTCCTCCGACGAGATGCCATCGGCACGCCTCACGGGACAGCAAGATGCCGCCATGCAGCACAAACCCAAACGGTTCAAGCAGGAGGGGGTCGAACTACAGCCGGGGCACAGTTGCCAGTCTTACACAGGTGGGTGGCACTCTGGGCAGGAGGTAGAGCTTGGCAGAAGCACAGATCCACAAATGAGCTAGTATTGTCCAATAACAAGCAACAATGAAACCACAATTGGGGATGTGGGAGGAAATTCAAGCAAGCTGGAGAAACTAGCAGCTGCCTCACCGTTCCAGTGGTCTAGTTTTAAAACATAGAAACATAGGTGCAGGAGTAGGCCATTCGGCCCTTCCAGCCAGCATTATAGCTGAACATCCAAAATCAGTACCCCATTCCTGCGTTTTCCCCATATCCCGTGATTCCGTTAGCCCTAAGAGCTAAATCTAACTCTCATTTGAAAACATCCAGTGAATTGGCCTCCACTGTCTTCCGTGACAGAGAATTCCACAGATTCACAACTCCCTCGAGGACAAAGTTTTTCCTCATCTCAGTCCTAAATGGCCAACCCCTTATTCTTAAACTGTCACCCCTGGTTCTGGAATCCCCCCAACATGGGGAACGTTTTCCTGCATCTTGCCTGTCCAATCCTTGAACAATTTTAAATGTTGCTGAATTTTGATCCTGATCTTGGATGTGGCTTGGGTGGAGTTTTTGTTACATGAAGGGAAGCTTTTATTCTAAATATCCACATTGCTGTTGCCTGCAATGACACTTGTATTCAACTGCACCTTGCCAGCACCACTGGATCTGCGAAGCCAACAGGAGATGCCCGGAACATCGCATGAAGCGGTAGCCACAGGTGGCCAGAATAAGGCAGAGCAAGTTAAGACAGAGGAGGCATCTCGCAACTACACCTATCAGTTTTACAATGGTAAGGCTTTGCATTTGCTGAGAAGGTGCTGGCTGGGGAGGCTCTGGCCCCCGTTTGGAAGGCAAATGGGATATTATTGATAGTACCATGGCATAATCACAAAACGGTAGACGCACTGAGTCTCTTGCCTAGTGCACGTGAATCGAGGATCAGAGGGCACGGATTTAAGGTGAAGGGAAAAAGATTTAATAGGAAACCAAGAGGTAACTTTTTCACACAAAGGATGGTGGATGTATGGAACAAGCTGCCAGAGGAGGTCATTGAGGCTGGGACTATCACAATGTTTAACAAACAGTTAGACAGGTACATGAATAGGACAGGTTTAGAGGGATATGTGCCAAATGCAGGCAGGCGGGACTAGTGTAGCTGGGACATGTTGTCCGGTGTGGGCAAGTTGGGCCTAAGGACCTGATTCCATGCTGTATCACTTGATGACTGTGACTCGTAGATGCACAGTGAAGGGACCTCTTCAGATCGCCTTTTCACTCATTTCCAACCAAAATCATGAGTAAAAGATAATAGCAAAGAGTGAGGATACGTTCAGGTCGAGTTGTGACTCTTACTCGGTGGGAGAAGCTTATCAACACTTACAGCTGCAAGATAAAAACAAATCAATAAAAAAATTACTGATTAGTTTCTTTAAATCTCCATTGAGGGGGGCGGGGGGGGTCAAAGCCAAAAGGTAAAAGGTCTGAACAATCAGAATGACTGGAATGGATCAGCTGTCAGCCAGAGAAGACAGAGAGTCATTAGTCTTTCAAGAATGTCCCAGGCTATTTGGTCTAATCAGCTGAGAAAGTGAACACTGAGAGTGGAGTTCATGGTCTCACTTTTACAAGTAAACAAATGAACTGCAATCACAGCACCTTTCATGATGTCACCATGTCCCAAGACACTTTACAGGCAATTAATCACATCCCGTGTTGTCACTGTTGTACTATAGAAGACAGAGCAGTCACCGGTGCTCTATAGGAAACAGGGCAGCCACTATGCACAGCAAGCTCCCACAATATGGACTTGCTGCCTCACAGCAACAGAGACCCGGGTTCGATCCTGACTACAGGTGCTGTTTGTACAGACTTTGTTCGCTCTCCCCGTGACCTGCGTGGGTTTTATCCGGGATCTCCAGTTTCCCCCCACAATCCAAAGGCGTACATGTTTGTAGGTTAATTGGCTTTGTATCATTATAAATTGTCGCTAGTGTGTACGTGTAACATTTTAAAGCTTGCGGTACTCACCTCCTAATTGCTTCCATCCAAAGTTCCTTCTGAGCAGCAGGAACGGCGATGTATCTCAGATTTGTCAGACTCATCATCTGATGAAGTCTCACTGATGAAGCCCCCCGTTCATCAGGCAGCTAACGGCCATCACCCTGTACCGGCGGTCAAGCAGGAAGCAAGCTCCCACAAGATGATCTACGCAGGTAAATCTATTTGTCTTAACTCATCACAAACACAATGCCCGGCCGTAACTATGGAATAGGACTCTCAGTGCATAATTAATACAAGCTGGAGGCATTAGTGTAGGTAGGAAGGTAAAAGTGTTTCTCTAACGTGTCACTCTGTGACTCTCCATCACTCTCTCTTGGCAACAAGCTCAATGTATTATTAATATAAGTTCATATAATTTGGATGAACAAAACGCTTGTTGGCACAGCGGTAGAGTTGCTGCCTTACATCGCCAGAGACCCGAGTTCAGTCCTAACTACGGGTGCTGTCTGTACGGAGTTTGCACATTCCCCCCGTGACCTGCGTGGGTTTTCTCCAGGTGCTCCGGTTTCCACCCACACTCCAAAGACGTACAGGTTTGTAGGTTGATTGGCTTTGGTAAAAATTGTAAATTTGTCCCTGGTGTGTAGGATAGGGTTAGTGTACGGGGTGATCGCTGGTCGGCAGAGACCCGATGGGCCGAAGGGCCTGTTTCTGTGCTGTATCTCTAAACTAAACTAAACGAGGTGGGCTGAAGGGCTTGTTTCTATGATGTGTCACTGTGTGACTCTCCTTCACACTCTCTTGGTGACAGGCTCAATGTGTTATTTACATAAGTGTTGAGGATGAACTAAAGTTTAGAAAGTGAAGGTTGAGGAGTGTCAGGAATGCATTGAGTCTGCAGCTTTGCAGCAGCGGGTGGGCAATGGTGGGCAATGGTGGCCAGCAGCAGGGAGAAGGGGCCAGCTGGTCTTTGTGGTGGACGGCAAACTCAATGGTTAACCTATGATGAGCGTTTGTCAGCACTTTGCCTGGGTGCTCGCAGGAGTTTAGAAGAATGAGGGAAGACCTCATTGAAACTGACAGAATAGTGAAAGGCCTGGATAGAGTGGATGTGGAGAGGTCACTAGTGGGAGAGTCTAGGACTAGAGGTCATAGCCTCGGAATTAAAGGACATCCTTTTGGGAAATAGAGGTGGAAACATTTATTTAGTCAGAGGTGGTGAATCTGTGCAATTCTTTGCCAGAGAAGGCTGTGGAGGCCAAGTCAGTGGATATTTTTTAAGGCAGAGATAGATAGATTCTTGATTAGTACAGGTGCTGGAGGTTATGGCGAGAAGGCAGGAGAATGGGGTTTGGAGGGAGAGATACTGTAGATCAGCCATGATTGAATGGCGGAGTAGACTTGATGGGCCGAATGGCCTAATTCTACTATTCCTTATCAACTTATGACCTTGATGTAATGAAGGGAAGAAGCTTGTGTTGCAGTTTGATGGCACTTTTCTTTTTAAATCTGACTGTTTAGTTAAGAGTAATCATCCAAAATTATTTATGCATTTTCAAGAAGACAGTTTAATATCTTCTGCAGAAGGTGCATCTCTATCAACACAGCACCTACTGTGTATGGCTCTCCAATGCCAACTGAGGTTATGTCTTCAAGTCTCTTGTGGGACTCCATTACCTGCAATCTCAGAAATAAGAGCACAGCCTCTAAACTCAGTGAAGAGACTGGAAGCCAGGCAGACAGAGTACTAATATACTAACTAAACGTTTAAGAAAGAACTGCAGATGCTGGAAAAATCAAAGGTAGACAAAAATGCTGGAGAAACTCAGCGGGTGAAGTAGCATCTATGGAGCAAAGGAAATAGGCAACATTTCGGGCCGAAAGCCGGAAGGGTTTCAGCCCGAAACGTTACCTATTTCCTTCCGGGTTTCGGGCCGAAACGTTGCCTATTTCATTCGCTGAGTTTCTCCAGCATTTTTGTCTACCTACTAACTAAACATGTACCTTTAGAAGAGATGAGGAGGAATTTCTTTAGTCAGAGGGTGATGAATCTGTGGCATGCACTGCCACAGACGGCTGTGGAGGGCAAGTCAATGGATATTTTTTAAGCGGAGATTGGTTGGTTCTTAATTTGGTAGGGGTGCCATGCGTTATGGAGAAGTCAGGAGAATGGTGATGAGAAGGACAGATAGACCAGCCATGATTGAGGAGCAGAGTAGATGCGCTGAATGGTCTAATTCTGCCCCTACGTCCAATGAACTTATGAACCTACCACTGCGTTCCAAGTAGTAAAAATAAAATCCTTCTCCTCCTTCCAGTGTATCCTCCATCAGGACCTCTGGATGTGTTGCTGTGAATTGCTGTCAGGCAAAGTAAAGTTACTCACTTAGGGATAACAGGGGGCTGCTGATAAAACTTCCTTTCAGTTTAGTTTATTGTCACGTGTACCGAGATATGGTGAAAAGCTTTCGCTCAGAAGGAGTCACCTCCTCCCAGAGGAGTAAGGGACCGAGGATAAGAACTGAGGACCGAGAACTCTCTGCCACAGAAGGTAGTTGAGGCCAGTTCATTAACTATATTTAAGAGGGAGTTAGATGTGGCCCTTGTGGCTAAAGGGATCAGGGGGGTATGGAGAGAAGGCAGGTACGGGATACTGAGTTGGATGATCAGCCATGATCATATTGAATGGCGGTGCAGGCTCGAAGGGCCGAATGGCCTACTCTTGCACGTATTTTCTATGGATCTATGTATCTATAATACTGGACGGGGAGCAGTTAGTTACCTTTCATGGTTCCCCCATGTTGAGGGGAAGATTGCAGTGGAACGGGCAATCATTCAGCTGGCTGTAGACCACTTTGACGCAGAAATAACCGCATTGTGTCCGTCAGGCTGGGAAACGTTGCCAGGTCAGAGGCACAAACCATGGCACCAAGACAGCCCCTCGGACGAGATCATGAAAACCAAGACTCCCATTTATCGCACGACTGCAGCACGCAGTAGGCACGAGCGGATGGTGCAAGAAGAGTCTCTGGCTGAAGGGCATCAGAGCCAAGGCACTCCGTACACAGGTACTGCCACTGAATAGATCCGCAACAATAAACTGGCAAGTCAGGTGCGAATTTGTAGAAATCCAAAATAAAAACAGAAAATATTAATCGGCTGTGACAAAGGGTCTTTGTTTTGACCCGAAACATTATCTCTGCTTCTCTTTCCGCAGATGCAGACTGTCCTGCTGTGCTATTTCCAGCATTTTCTGTTTCTATTGTGAACACAGTGGCACAGCGGTAGAGCCACTGCCTCACAGCCCCACAGATCCGGGTTGTCTCAGGGTGCTCAGGTTTCCTCCCGCACTCCAAAGACGGACACCTTTGTAGGTTAATTGGCTTCTGGTAACATTGGAAATTGTCCCTGCTCAGAATTTACTTTCCCACCTTATTTTATATCACCAGCAAGTTTAGATGCAATAGTTTTGGTCCCTTCATCTGCCATTAATACAGATTGTAAACAGCTGGGGTCCCAGCATTGTTTCCTTCACAACCTTATATCTTACCAACTGAAACATTTATCACAAATCTTGTCCCATCTGTTAACCGATTCTTAATCCATGCTGTTGTATTACCCTGAAACCCACGGGTCTTTATCTATTAAGGCTAAGTAACAATACAGAGAGAAAATGTGCATTTTTATAGCCCTTTTTACCGTTTACAGATATCTCTAAGCACTTAGCTACCAATTAAACACTTTTGGAATATAGATACTGCTGTAAATGTTGGAAATGCGACAATTTACTCACAGCAAGCTCCTACAAACAGCAAGATGCAAATGTGTATATAATCTGTTTCAGTGACGTGCTGGAGTGATAAATGTTTAGTGAAACTTTCCCTGCTCTTCAAACTTTTCTCGCTGCCTGTCACGCCATTCACATGGCAACCACGTGCCTGGAAAGCTCCATTGGTTGCAACATTGGTGCTGAGGTTGCCACATAAACTAGGTCTCGATCCACGCGGTCTGGTGGCGCAGCGGTAAAGCCGCTGCCTTACAGCGCCAGAGACCCAGGTTCGATCCTGACTACGGGTGCTGTCTGTGTGTAGTTTGTAAGTTCTCCCCGTGACCTGCGTGGGTTTTCCCCGGGAGCTACGGGTTCCTCACACACTCCAAAGACTAAAAACTGGCTTGGTATAATGGTGAACTGTGTAGGATAATGTTAGTGTGCGGGGATCGCTGGTCAGTGCGGACTTGATAGTCCAAAGGACCTGTTTCTGCACTGTATCTCTAGACTAAAACTAAACTAAACACTCTGGTTTGATGCTAGACAAAGTCAGTTCTAAGGATGAAGTTCAGAGAGCTGTCTAAGATAAACAGTTGTTATAACTGTCCAGGTTCTAAACATTGAACTGCAAAAGCAAGCCTGTACATGAAAAATGTGTCCTTCCAATAGATTTTAACCAATAGCCCACACCCTGGACCTGTACCTCAGCCACCAAAGGAGGGGACAGCAGAAACAAACACCATCTATTTCTTGCGTATTCTTTCTTCTAGGGAAGCAGACACTCACACAGGTTCTACAGCAACTGGGGACTCAACGGCATTTACGTGGCTTATACAAAGAATTCCCAGGATCTTTTGAACTGCCAGAGGAACTATCTCAGGACCAATATAGAGCACAGAGAAAGGAGGATTCCACCTTCAAGAGGAGAAATCAATTTTGCAAAGGTATGTTCATATCGCAGAGTTTCCATGAAAACTCTGTAAAGTATTTGCAAAGTATAATGTGTGTTGATGAACATTCCCCAGTGGATCCCATGTTGTCCTCCTGGCAGCAAAACATCATAGGGTTCAAAGGTGTGCTGACTTGGATGATCTCAACTTGGAAGCAACATGAAGATGGTGAAACCACTGTCAGTCCCAAGGAGTAACTTAGAGATGGTAACTCCCTGACAACATGAGGCTTCCTCTCCTGGAGGTGATATACATGTGGAGCACATGCACGTGATCACGTGTCCCACATGTGGAGTACATGGACATGATCACGTGTCCCGCATGTGAACTACACGCACGTGATCACGCGTCCCACATGTGGACTACACGCACGTGCCCCACATGTGGAGTACAAGCATGTGATCACGTGGCCCACATGTGGAGTACACACACGTGATCACGTGCCCCACATGTGGAGTACAAGCACGTGATCACGAGTCTCATAGAGAGCTATGATTTCAGATACTAATGTGAGCATTCCTCATCTTTACAGAGAAAACCTACTGTATTTGGAATGAGAGGTTTACTGCTCTGCATTGGAAAATGGCTCCAATTACCTCAAAGTAAACCAGTTTCTGGCTGGCTGGGGATCATCAAGCCATGAGCAAGTGTAGAGGCTGCAAGGTGGTCCCAGCAATGTTTGCTGCCTGATAGGCCTGCGTTTTTATCTTTGCTCTTCCTCCTTTATGAAGGGATAACATGGCGGAGTGGAAATGTATGCAAGGGTGGACTACAACAGCAGGGGCAAGCAATGGATCAGTGGGGCTGCCCATGTCCTCATTCTCATGTGCCAGCTCATTCCTTAAGGCGTTGAAATGAGTGGTTTAATATCAACATTCATGCCATTTTAATTAGAAAGACCAGGACCTCATAGTCACACAGTGTGGAAACAGGCCCTTCGGCCCAACTTGCCCATGAAGACCATGATGTCCCAATGGTCCAGGTTCATTCTTGGGGATGAGGGGAGAGGCATGAAGAGCACATCTCTCTGACACTTGAATTGAATTGTGGTTTTTGTTCTGTTTTGACACTCTAGGTGAGACCAGCTACAAGAGGGATCTGCCCCTTGCTGCCAAGGTGCCGGCTGGGTGCATTAAGAAGTCGGAGCTGGCTGCAACATACCTCCTGCGCAACGTGTACTTCTCAGCCAAGGAGATGATGCCGAATTCCTCGACTGAGGCTCTGAACGAGCTGTGTTTGAGCCAGGGTGTGGGCGACATGGTTGACCAGCTCAGCATGTACCAGCGCAGCAGGTCGATCGAGGAGTTGCAGCAGGCCATTGCCCGGGTGGTGGACGAAGGGATCCTGAAGCGGGCGCGCTCCTGCAACTGCTTCAGTGTCTTGGTTGACCAGTCTGAAGATTGCTTGGCCGAGCCCTGCCTCTTCCTCTACCTTCGAATCACTGAGCAGGTGGCGGGAGGCTACGAGCCCAAGACCTACTTGCTGGCGGTGAAGGAGGTGGGGGGCGAGGAAGGGGTGACGGCGGACAGGATAACGGGGGCGTTGAGGGAGGTGCTGGAGGAGAAGGATCTGGACGTGAAGCTGCTGTGCGGGCTGGCGATCGACGGCACGGCGGTGTCTGCCGAGTGCAGGAGCAGAGTGGTGGCCGAGCTGAGAGTGCAGAGTCCCGGCCTGCTGTCTGTCCACTGTGTGGCCCACCGGCTGGCCCTGAGCTGTGTGTCTGCAGCCGACACTGTCCCCTACCTGGTGAAGTACCAGCACCTCCTCGACTGGCTCTATACGCTCTTGGCCCGCTCATCCCAAGGCTGGGATGGGCTGGACGCCGTGCGCAAGGTGCTGGGAGGCCGGGACACGGACATCTTACCGTGCAGGTGGCTCACGGTGGCAGATTCGGTAGAAGCCATAATCCGTAACTTCGGCACACTCATCCCTCTGCTCCGGGACGGCCGTTCGGCCCGGAGTGCGATGCTGGCAAAGGCCATGTGCACCTACAAGTTTCTGCACTGCAGCCATTTCCTGGCAGACGTCCTCCACCAGATGTCCATCCTGGGCAAGAGTTACCAGAGCCAGGACGACGTTGACTTCTCCATCGTGCACCCTCTGCTCAAATCCACGGTGACCACCATCGACAAGCTGGGCGGGGGCGGGGACGCAGCCGGGGAGATGCTGAAGAACCTTGTGGCCACGCTGCCGACTGGTGCAGACGGAGACGCAGATGGCTCCTTCACCTTTCAGGGACAAGCGATAAGGAGCGGGCCCCGCCAGCGGGCAGAGGCTGAGGCCACATGTGCCGCCTTCCTGCACAACCTCAGCCGCGACCTGAGGGCCAGGTTCGCCGAGCCACGGGACGCCGACACCATCACCGCCTTGACCGCTGTCTTGGACCCCATGCACGCCTCCGACTCCAAGAGCCGCCACGTCCAGACGCTGACCGACTACCTGTCTACTTCGCTGGGGGGTGGCGGCCAGGGCGACAAGGAGCGCTTCGAGATGAGCTGCAAGCAGGAGCTGATCAGCTTCATGAACTTTGTGGAGTGGCGGCCGGGCCTGCAGCCGCTCGCCAACACCAAGGACGTGTGCCGACTGGCCCTCAAGCAGCGGCTCATGTTCCCGCTGGTCGGTTCGCTGGCCGAGCGCTTCCTCACCTTGCCCGTCGCCACGGCCGGTCTCGGCGCCACCTTCCACAGGCAGCACATGCTGAGGAACAGGCTGGGCCACTCGCTCTCCGCCAGCTCGCTGGAGAACCTCCTGAAGATCGCCATGCACGGGCCTCCCATCACAGAGTTCAACTTTGCAGCTACCTGCCACCAGCTGGCCGTCCACCAGGGCTAGCTACAGGATGTAAACCCTGCTCTGGGTCTCCATGGCTGCCATGGGTTACAGGCCAGAAGGCAAAGGGAAGCAAATCTGTGGCCAAAGTCTTGGAACCTTTAAATGCTGGAGAAACGCTGCGGGTGCAGCAGCATCTATGGAGCGAAGGAAATAGGCAACGTTTCGGGACAAAACCCTTCTCTACTAGATCTCCTCTTGGAACCTTTATCCATTTCACGGAATCTCTTTAGACTTTATAGAATATGGCGTGGAAACGGGCCCTTTGGCTCACCGAGTCCGCGCCGACCACCAAGCACTATCCTACACACTTAGGACAACTTACAATTTTTAACCAAAGCCAATGAACCTAGAAATCTGCTCATCATTGGAGTGTGGTGGAGAACCGGAGCACCTGGAAAAAACCCATGCGGTCGGTCACAGGGAGAAGGTATAAACTCCATACAGACAGCATCCCATAGTCAGGATCCAACCCGGATCTCTGGCAACGTAAGGCAGCAACTCTACCGCTGCGCCACTGTGCCGCCTCTATAAATCTCAATCAGACTGTCTAGTACCCAAATGTAGAAATTCTGGGTGCAAAATCTGTGACCTGACCAAAAACTCTCCATCACTCTTTTTATTTCAAATAGATCAGCACTATTGATAATAGACCAAAATGCTGGAGCAAATCAGCGGGTGAGGCAGCATCTATGGAGCAAAGGAATAGAAACATAGAAATTAGGTACCGGAGTAGGCCATTCGGCCCTTCGAGCCTGCACCGCCATTCAATATGATCATGACTGATCATCCAACTCAGTATCCCGTACCTGCCTACTCTCCATACCCTCAGATCCCCTTAGCCACAAGGGCCACATCTAACTCCCTCTTAAATATAGCCAATGAACTGGCCTCAACACTCTATGTGACAGAGAGTTCCAGAGATTCACCACTCTCTGTGTGAAAAAAGTTCTTCTCCGTTTTAAACGTCATCCCTAGCTGTGACCCCTTGTCGCTACCTGGAGAATAGGTGATGTGACCCCTGCATCAGTCTGACGAAGGGTCTTGACCCGAAACGTCACCTATTCCTTCGCTCCATAGATGCTGCCGCCCGCTGAGTTTCTCCAGCATTGTTGTCTACCTTCGATTTTTCCAGCATCTGCAGCTCTTTCTTCAGCACTATTGATAAAGAGAGAGTGTCGGTTGTGGAATCTTGAGCAAAAAAGACAAAGTGCTGGAGAAACTCAGCAGGTCAGGCAGTGTCTGTGAGACAATGCAGAGACAACAAGCTTCCATGCTATATTCGTACCCGTGTATATTGTATGGAAAATAAAGCATTTCACTGTATCTAGGTACACGTGACAATAAAGTAGCATTCAATCCACCCCTCTACGTATATTATTTTAGGAAGAGAATTGGGTGGAAGTTCACCACAATAAAAACAAAAAGATCTTTGAGATGAATCCATGCTGTCACACAAGCAGCACAGTGTATTGTGCTATAATGAATGCTTCTGGAGGCTGCTGTCTTTCTACAGTAACTTTGAATGTTTCACAGAATAATTATTATCCAATAAAACAATCAGAAAGTGGTTAAATTCTTGTTGCCTGGATTGAAAGATGAGGATAAAGTTGTTTACTGCAATGCTGCACACTATTAGGATTCATAAGATGCCTGGTCTACATCACTGGTGGAAACAGGCCCTTCCGTCCACCGGGTTCATGCCAACCAACGATCCCCGTACACTAGCACAATCCTACACATTGGGACAATTTACAATTTTACAGAAGCTAATTAACCTACAAACCTGTACGTCTTTGAAATGTGGGAGGAAACCGGAGCACCTGGAGGAAACCTACACGGTCACAGGGAGAACGTTTAATATGTAGAGACAGCTCCCGTAGGAAGGACCGAACACGACTGTCCGGCGCTGTAAGGCAGCCTCTCTACCGCTGCGCCACTGTACCGCCCAAAATCATGGGCCAAGTCGCGGGTCTAACAGGATTCCTCCTACGCGGAGCTGGCGAGGGACTTGAAGGGCCGAACGACCTTCGTCAGTGCTGCAGCAGCACTGCGATTCTACAATGATAAAACTCAGCTCTTGTGTCATTTTGTCTTTCGGCGGCAGCGGCAGGCAATTAGATATTTTACAAAGAAAGAAATAATTAGATGTCCGGGTCTTTTATATATATAGAACTTAAAGGCTTGGAGTCGGAGCCACTGATCTCGGGGGAAATGGGCAAAGATCATAATCATATGCAGTCCAGCACTCTTTAATGGACATCCTAGGATTTATATTTCCTCATTCCATGAAAATTTTAAATTAGTGGCTCCTAAATTGATGCTGTAGCAAGATTTACCCCCAAATTATTGATCTCCTTAGATTTAACGCTGGTTTCCAGCATTTCTTTTGCCATTCCTAGCATCCGCAGCTGTGATTACATTGACTGCCACGGTAATTATCGAACTATAATTGCTTGTTGCAGTTAACGTTGTAGGTTCCATACAAATACTAAACACACAAAGGTTTCCCTCTCTCTGTGGTTTAGATAAACGATTCCAGATTGTGGCTGTGTGTAATGGGCCTGTCCCACTTACGCGATTTTTTTCGACGACTTGCCGGCACCCGTCATAGTCGCTGCAGTTCCAACATGCTGAAAATCCAGCGGCGACCAGAAAAAGGTACAACTCTTTGGGCGACGACTCACGACCATACAGGCCATGTCAGTCACCCCGCGACATATCGACATGCGACGCCTGTATGGTCGTGAGTAGTCGCCCAAAGAGTATGATCGTGACTTTCTGACCAAGTCCCCCTCAGATTATACCATTCAACTTCGCATGAGGGACACTATACAGCAGCCAATTCAATTTCCAGCCTGAGATTTGGGAAGAAACGGGAGCAGCCAGAGGAATCCATGGAGTCACAGGGACAGCAAGCTGGAACATGGGTTTAGTTTAGTTAACAGATACAGTGGGGAAACAGGCCCTTCGGTCCACTGAGTCCGCGCCGACCAGCGATCCCCGCACACTGACACTATCCTCCACACACACACAGTAGGGACAATTTACAATTTTTACCTAAGCCAATTAACCTACAAACCTGTACGTCTTTGGAGTGTGGGAGGAAACTGGAGCACCCGTAGAAAACCCACGCAGTCACAGGGAGGACATACAAACACCATATAAACAGCACCCGTAGTCAGGATGGAACCCATGTCAAGCAAAGGCAGCATCTCTCCCGCTGCGCCACTGTGCCGTGCCTACCATGCCCCATCTGATATTGTGACCATTGCTTGGCCATTGCCTGTGTTGAAAGACAGATAGCAGTTAAACTGCCTGCACAGTGCTTGGACTAGATAATGTGTAACGTGGTGGATCTCTGTGAAATTACTGCGCTGGTGTTTTTGGCTCTCTCTCTTGCGGATGGAATTGCTGTCACTGATTCAGATGGTGGTGAGTTGAAGTCTACCCCAGGACTCGTTCTTGGGGTATTCACCGTGTGCAGCGCTCCTTTCTATGTGTAGTACCCACATTGCTGCGGGGCCAAATCTGGGGATGTTTTTAAACCCAATCTTTATTTCTGATATCTGTTAAGTTCCCATTCTACTACTTGAAAAATGACAAGGACTTCTCCCTGGATCCTGGCTGTTCACCAGCTGGCAGGGCAGCACAGTGGTGCAGCGGTAGAGTTGCTGCCTTACAGCGCCAGAGACACTTGTTCGATCCTGACTCCAGGTGCTCTCTGTGTGGAGTTTATATGTTCTCCTTGTACAAGTGCTCCCGTTTTTCACTTTCAACACCACAGAGATGTGAGGCCAGTTCATTGGCTATTTGTAGGGAGTTCGATGTGGCCCTTGTGGCCAAGGGGATCAGAGGGTATGGAGATTGTACGGGTACTGAATAGTGCCATGATCATGTAAATGGCGGTGCAGGCTCGAGGGCCGAATGGCCTACTCCTGCACCTAATTTCTATGTTTCTATGTTTCTTTTTTCACACTCCATAGATGACAGGTTTGTAGGTCAAGTGGTTTCTGGAAATTGGCCTATTGTGTAGAATAGTGCCAGTGTATGGCACGGAGGTGGTGGAATGAAGGGCCTGTTTCCATGCTGTACCTGTAAAGTCTAAGAGTAAAGTAAACTGTTGTTTCATTGGCTACAGAACAGGTAACCACACTTCAAAATAATTAAATGCAGATAAAATTCTTCCGGGCATTCCTGAGGACGGTGGTGACGAAGTCAGGACTAGCGCAGTGAGGATTACCGCTCCTCCAATATTCTCCTGCTGTCTCCAAATATCGGAGGACAGGACCCTGCGGCAAGTATCCCACGGGGACAGTTAATCAGCACAACCGCAGCACATCCCCAGGTGCTTTACAGCCAATTAAGCAAATGTTCAAAGTGATGCACTCACAGTGTTAATGTCGGCAATTCCAACAACCAATTTGCATGTAACCAGATTCCAGAAACGTCAATGTGACAATGGGAAGGTTATCTATTCAGCATAGAACCAAACTGCTGGAGGTATATATACAGTGCATGTCTGTGTTCATCTCTATGAAATAACTGTGCTGTTGATTTTATCTCTCTCTAGCTGGTAGAATGTTTGTCTCTGTTTCAGAGGGCGGTGGGTTCAAACCCGCTCCAGGATCACAAAAAAGCTGGAGAAACTCAGCGGGTGCAGCAGCATCTATGGAGCGAAGGAAATAGGCAACGTTTCGGGCCGAAACCCGGAAGGGTTTCGGCCCGAAACGTTACCTATTTCCTATAGTGGAGATTGTTCAACTCTCTGCATGGAGCGAAGGAAATAGGCAACGTTACCTGTTTCCTTTGCTCCATAGATGCTGCTGCACCCGCTGAGTTTCTCCAGCTTTTTTGTGTAACCTTCGATTCTCCAGCATCTGCAGTTCCCTCTTAAACTCCAGGATCACGTGGGAGGAATGGATCAGGTAGACGCACAGAGCTTCTAGCCCAGAGTAGGGGAATCGAGAAAACCGGAGGAAATGGGTTTAAGGTGAGGGGGGGGGGGGGAGGGGAAGATTTAATAGGAGCCTGAGGGGTAACATTTTTCACACAAAGGGTGGTGGGTGTATGGAACAAGCTGCCGGAGGAGGTAGTTGAGCTAGATATTAAAGCAACGTTTAACAAACATTTAGATAGGTACATGGATAGGACAGGTTTGGAGGGATATGGGCCAAATGCAAGCACGTGGGGCATGTTGGTCGGCGTGGGAAAGTTGGGCCGAAGGGCCTGTTGTCACACTATATGACTATGTCAAATTAAAAACCAGCAACAAAGGCAAATGGAAATTATTAAATATAAAACCTAGCTGGAATACCTCAGTGGGTCTTGGAGCGTCTGTGGAAGGAATGGATAAACAAGGTGCTTCTTCAAACGTCGCCTCAGCATTCCATCCGGAGGTTCTGCCTGACCATCTGAATTACTCCAGCACTTTGTATTTTACCCAAGATTCCAGCATCTGCAGTTCTTTGTATCTCCTCTCTGGAAATATAAATTTGTTGCTGTCTCCGACTACATTCTATGTTTGTCCCGTCCCTCCCCTGATATCAGTCGGAAGAAGTGTCTCGACCTGAAACATCACCAATTCCTTCTCTCCAGAGATGCTGCCTCACCTGCTGAGTTACTCCAGCATTTTGCGTCTACCTTAAATTTGTTGCTCAATCGGTTTGTAATTATTTTTAACACTGTTTACATGCTAGAATGTTTTAAAACAGCAATGAAACAGAGCCGGCACTGGGATCAATGCAACATCTTGCTGAGTGTCAGAGGTGCCTGACTCACCACTAGAGGGTGTCCCAAACAATAAATTACTCCGAATGACAACGTCACCTCTATCAACTTACAGTTGTAGACCTGCGATCACATTTATAAATGCAAAACATTTATA
The DNA here is from genome assembly GCF_028641065.1 of Leucoraja erinaceus. Classification (NCBI taxonomy): domain Eukaryota; kingdom Metazoa; phylum Chordata; class Chondrichthyes; order Rajiformes; family Rajidae; genus Leucoraja; species Leucoraja erinaceus. The sequence goes on from NC_073403.1 coordinate 5,886,624, forward strand.
GAGATCAAGTACAAGTACGTGTATCCATCCGGTACTCAATGAACAACAGATCTGTATGGGTGCACGATGGCACAGCTGGTAGAGTTGCTGCCTCACAGCACCCTTAGACCCAGGTTCGATTCTAACCTCAGGTGCTGTTTGTGTGGAGTTTGCATGTTGCCTGTGCCCAGGTGCTACTGTTTTCTCCCACATCTCAAAGAGGTGTGGGTTTGTAGGTTAATTGGCCTATGCAAATTGTTCTAAGTGTGTAAAGGAGTGGGGTTGCGAAATTGGGATGACATAGAACCAGTGTGCCCGGGTGATCGATGGTCGGCACGGACTCGGTGGGGGTGAGCCGAAAGGCCTGTTTCCATGCTGTATCTTTCAATCATAAAATAAGGATTCCAGAAAATGGTGCTGTTACAAAAGCTGGAGCGATGATAAACCTACATCTGGGCAGGTGATTGGACAGTGTGTGTTAACATTCCACAATAACAGAGGTGTATTTTGAATTAGTAACCATTTTGAGTAAAGCAACATATTAGACCTTGCCAGGATTCTTCAAAGGCTACAAATGATTTCGAGCTAATGCTGCACAGAGACAGCACCAGGATCAAATCTCTGGATGCTGGAACTGTGAGCTCGCAACAACAACTGCAACATCACAATGACAGGATGTTGCCAGGGCTAGAGGGTCTGAGTTATATATAGGGAGAGGTTGAGCTGGCTGGGACTCTATTCCTTGGAGCGCAGGAGGATGGGGGGGGTGATCTTATAGAGGTGCAGAAAATCATGAGAGGAATAGATCGGGTAAATGCACAGTCTCTCACCCAGAGTAGGTGAATTGAGGACCAGAGGACATATGTTTCAGGTGAAGGGGGAAAGATTTATTAGGAATCTGTGGGGTAACTTTTTCACACAAAGGGTGGTGGGTATATGGAACGAGCTGCCAGAGGAGGTAGTTGAGGCAGGGACTATCCCAGCGTTTAAGTAACAGTTTCTTAGGTACATGGATGGGACAGGTTTGGAGGGATATGGGCCAAAACGCGGGCAGGTGGGACTAATGTAGATGGGGCATGTTGGCCAATGTGGGCAAGTTGGGCCTGTTTCCATGCTGTATGACTCTATGACATTCTTGAGGAGTGAACCACTTGGGGAACGGCTGCAGAGCTTCTGGTGATGGTGCTCCCAGTGAGGTAGTGCCAGGATCTAAACTCAGTGACAATGCAGGGCAGCTACGTGGATAGGAAGCTGGAGGTGGTATTCTAATGACAAATGAAACTCCAGCTTGAAATCACACAGTTCTCCCCCAAAAAACTCCACAACAACGCAGGTAAATGTCATTCATTCTACCATGCTGCACTTACTTCTGCAGGAATTGCTGCAAACCCTGTCGCCTCCTCTCTATAGCTTCAGTGTCATTAACTTGGAGAAATGCTTTCTTGCCCGGCAGTTCTGGGAGAGATCTGTGAAAACAAAAGCAAAGGCAAGGTCAGGTTTAGCTTTATTATTGTCATGTGTACCGAGGAACAGTCAAAAGCTTTGTTTGCAAGCTATCCAAATAGATCAGATATATTACACATAAATGCAATCAAGTTAAACTCAAGTCAAATAGAAAGAGCAAAGGGGAAGGTGCAGAGTGCAGAAGATAGTTCACAGCAATGTAGCATTATGGTTGTAGTGAATTGTAGCGATCTATCAGCATTGTAGCATTATGGTTGTAGTGGAATTGTAGCAATCTATCAGCATTGTAGCATTATAGTTGTAGTGAATTGTACACAAAGACCACTGTCTGCAATGGGGTTTAGGTGAGTTGGGCAGTACCCTAGCTTATGGAAGGACCTACCCATATATCACTGAGAAACGGCTTCACTGTTGGAGCCTCGACTTTCGACAGCAGGTCAAACCATGTCAGCATCTTGGATGAACGTTCCATGACACCTCTGGCCGGGCCAACAGTGGCAGCACCCAGTGTAACGATGCTAACCCTCCTACTGACTCCAGCATCACTAACTTTGGTTCTGTATCATGAATGCATGGTTGGGCAGGAGCCTCCATCCAAGGTGTACTTACACTAGTCCAGCATTCTTCTGCAGCCGGCGTCTCAGCCACTCAAACTCCCGATACCGTCTCCGCACACAGGAGGATTTCACAGTGAACGCCTTGCTGTTTGTCTGAAAGAGTGCAGCAAAGAGCCTGTTAGTTAACCACATCCACCTTGACTTACACTCACATTACAAGACTTGTCCCTGCAGGTGATGTAAGTAGCCTGGTCTTACAACACAGGCCAATAATTGACGTTGGTATTGTTGTTAATTTATGTATTATTGTAACATGTAGCAAGATACTGTGAAAAGCGTTGGTGTATTAACCCAAAGTCGCCTTATCTGAAAATTTCATGTAGTGGGCACTGCATTAACGTCAAATCAAACTACGCGGGTACAATCTAGCCACACACAAGTACAACAAGTGGAAAGAAAAAAATAAACAGAGTACAGAATATAATGTTACAGCTAGAGAAATTAACATATAATCCTTCAATGTGGTAGGTTGGGAGATTGAGACAACACCCTAGTTTGTGGGAGGTAGACACAAAATGCTGGAGTAACTCAGCGGGACAGGCAGCATCTCTGGAGAGAAGGAATGGGTGATGTTTCGGGTCGAGACCCTTCTTCAGACTCTTCAAACTCAGAACACTTTCAAAGTGAAAAGTCTTCTTTAAACTCAGGTCTCGACCCGAAACGTCACCCATTCCTTCTCTCCAGAAATGCTGCCTGTCCCGCTGAGTTACTCCAGCATTTTGTGTCTACCTTCGATTTAAACCAGCATCTGCAGTTCTTTCCTACACATTGGTTTGTGGGAAGGTCGCTGAGTAGTCTGATAGCAGCCGGGAAGAATCTGGTGCTAGGTGATTTCAAGCTTCTGTATCTTTGCCCGACGGGAGAGGGAAGAAGAGGGAATGACCAGGGTGTGAGTGGTCCTGCTTTCCTCAGGCAGTGCCCACTGCATTAAATTTTCAGATAAGGCGATTTTGGACTCCAGGGGGAAAATCTCTACCAGAATATGTAAACATTTTACCATTAACGCGTCGCTTTTTCGAGAAGATATGATTATACACAAACAAATAAACACACGAACAAACACACACACATCCAAGATCAGACTTTTAATAGGTATATGATAACCCTTGTTCTGGATTTCCACACCAGAAGATATGAAATCTGCCATTGCAATTCCTTTTAATGTTTATCATTTTATTGTAATAACAAAAACTGTAGATACTGGAAATATTAAAAAAAAAGAAAATAGTAGAGGCATTCAACAGGTCAGGCAGGGTCTATGTAGAAAGAGGCAGAGTTAATGTTTCAAATGGATGCAATCTGAAATGATAAAAGGCCATTGAAACTCTTCAGTTTCTCTCTCCTTAGATGCTGCTTGACCTGCCGAGTTTTTAAACCACACTGCATCACTTTTGAGAAAACATCAATGACTATACTTACATAGAGGAATATTTTATAATCCACATACGACGCCCAAGAATTCTCATCTTGAATTTGTGGATCCTGCACCCTCACAGTGATGAATTCCTACCGAACATAATGTTTGAACGTTAAGTACATCAAATATAAAGGAGTGTGGTTTCATTCAAAGCTCACATGCTGTGAGCATTTCCCTTCTATTTCATTCCTTCATCCTTTTCCCAGCTCGATAACAGGCAGACCTGAATAAACAAACGGGAAGATAGACACAATATGCTGGAGTAACTCGGCGGGACAGGCAGCATCTCTGGAGAGAAGGAATGGGTGATGTTTCGGGTCGAGACACTTCCTCAGACTAGAGTCAGTAGAAAGGGAGACGAGAGATATAGACGGTGGTTGAGAGGTATAGAACAAATGAATGAAAGATATGCAAAAAAAGTAATGATCATAAAGGAAACAGGCCATTGTTAGCTTTGCTAGGTGAGAACGAGAAGCTGGTGTGACTTGGGTGCGGGAGGGATGGAGAGAGGGAATGCAGGGGTTACTTGAAGTTAGAGAAATGCATACTGCTGGGTTGTAAGCTGCCCAAGCGAAATATGAGGTGCTGTTCTTCCAATCTGCATTTGGCCTCACTGACAATGGAGGAGGCCTAAGACAGAAAGGTCAGTGTGAGAACGGGAAGGGGAATTGAAGTGTTTAGCAACCGTGAGATCAGGTAAGTCCAGGCAGACTGAGCGAAGGCGTTCAGCGAAACGAGACTGAGTGAAGGTGTTCGAGCTCGAGCTGATCATTGATCCTGATCGACTGGGTAAGAAGAAGATGATTTGTTTCAGACCTGCTACGTTTACTGCTTGGTTCACCTATCCCTTCCCACCCAAACCACCCCCTCACCAGGTGCTTTCCCCAGTAACCGCAGGAAATGCAACACCCATCGCTATACCTCCTCTCTCCACTCCATCCAGGGACCCAACTGTCCATTCAGATGAGGCAGTGGTTCACATGCAGCTCCTTCAACCTCATCTACCGTATCCGCTGTTCCAGGTGTGGACTCCTATATATATACTGGCGAGACCAACACAAATTGGGTGATAGTTACGCTGAACGAGTACGCTCAGTCCGCCTTGGCCTACGTGATCTTCCGGTTGCCAAACATTTTAACTCCCCTTCCGAGAGGAGGTAGTTGAGGAAAGTCCTGTAACAACATTGGAAAGACACTTGGACAGGTACATGGATATGAAAGTCCCTTATGGTAGGCTCATCTAGAAGATGAAGATGCTTAGGATCCATGGTGACTTGGTAGTTTCCAGTGCCGGATTTAGATGAAGAGAGGCCCTAAGCTGTTCCACTTGTGAGGCCCCCAACGACCGGACAGCCATAGCGGCCAAATCTCCCACAATTCAAAGCGAGGGAGAAAGTGCCCAGCGCCGACCAGTTGCCGTTGCAGTGCGCATGCGCAGGGCGGCCGATGATGTGCTGGCCGTGGTTGTGCGCATGTGCAAGGCATGCCGTGCCGGCGGATGAGGAGCGAGCGGAGCCCAGCGGCCCAGACACGGATAGCGGGGGGAGATAGTGAGAGAGAGATAGAGAGGGGGTCGCCCAGAGTTGAACGGTAGGTGTTCTGCCTTGGCCGGAGGCCCCCCTAGACCTCAAGGCCCATCAATTTTTTCGGGGGACCCCCTAGAAAGTGGGGGCCCTAAGTTATAGCTTGTTTAGCTTAAACGTAAATCCGGCACTGGTAGTTTCTATGTTCTAATTCTTTACCTCTTCCTCTTGCTCGTTCATCATTCTGTTCTCAGGTGAGGATTCAGGGCAGCATTTGAAGATCATAGACACACGGAGACAACCTTTCCATCGACACGACAACTTCTTGTTGTCCTTTACAAACGTGTAATCGATGAATCACCTTGCTGAAAAAGTAATTAAAATAGGATTAATTTGGGGGAGTTGATGGGAATGTGAGGAGAAAAGATCACAGGTAAATTCTTATTGCTATTAGTTAATTATCGTCAGCCTGCTAAGATATAGGGAAAAGCTTTGTTTGTGAGCTATCCAGAGCAAATCCTGCCGTATATGAATTCCATCAAGCACTACATGAGTACAACAGGGAATGCAACGGGAAAAATATCAGAGAGCAGAATGTGGTGTGACATCATTGTAACGTTACAGTTACAGAGAAAAAGTGCAAGATCCACAATGAAATAGATTGGAAGATTAGGACTAAACCCTCATTTATGGGAAGGCCGTTCAGTAGTCTGATATCAGTGGGGAGGGACTGTTTCTGAATCTGGTGGTACCTGATTGCAAGCGGATGTATCTTCTGCCGAAAGAGTGATCTGTGGGACCAGTTAGGCAGAAAACTTGAGATTCACACAGCAGTTTGTGTGGGGGGGAAAAGGCCTTCCGCAATTCACCATTGAACAGCTTGCTTCCAATAATATGCTGAGCTCAACGCCACAGTAAACTCTCTCTCCATCAACCCTACTGCATCCGTTTAATATTTTGAAAACCATGATGAGTTCACCCTTAAGGGGCTGTCACACTTGGGCGACTATGATGAAGACTATGATGAAGACTATCTACAACTATCTTCGATTACCCTCGATTACCTACGACCAACATGACGACCTACTACGACTAAACCTACGAGTAAAAAAAGTAGCGATTTTTTCCATGGCAACGTTTTTTTACTCGTGGGCATTTTTCAACATGTTGAAAAAAACGCCGCGACCTAGCTGAGGCCTCGAGTACACGGGGACTACATTCGAGCATGAAGGAGAGTTACAAAGACCTCCTACTTGACAACCATGTCAACCATGCTGCGAGTATGAGTCGAGTGCAAACTCGCCAGAACTCGCGGATTAGGTCGCTCAAGTGGGACGGCCCCATTACAGTTACAAATCAACACAAACTTTTTCAAACTGTCTTCATACTTTAACTCGTTAAAAGCCAATATCATTCGAGTTAAAGCATGCAGACTACACAAAGTCTGTGAAAGGATAATGTCCACAGCTCACGCAATACAACAATAGCAGCAAAGAATATCAAGAATATCATGCATTTAATTGTCAGAATGAAGTCTGAAGAAGGGTCCCAACCCGAAACGTCACCCATCCCTTTTTTCCAGAGATGCTGCCTGACCCACTGAGTCACTACAGCACTTTGTGTCCATTTTCAGTATAATCCAGCATCTTCAGCTCTTTTCTACACATGTTTTATTGTCATATGTCCCAAAATGGAACAATTAAATTCTTACTAGTAGCAGTACAGCAGATATGGAAACATAGTACTCTGTAAAACCCATAATAATAAAGAAACAATGTTGACTACATATATAAAAGAAACAAATAAACAAACAATAATAGTGCAAAGACAATAATGTCCCAAAATCTATGTGCGGTAGTTCAGCAAAGTAATAAAGTAGAAATGTGGAAAGAAAACAGAGAAAATATGTTATCAATCTCGATTCTTTCTTGTCTATTTAATAATAGTTTTCAACATGACTGAGTATCTGTGAGTAAGATGGACAAGAGCAACAGTTCAGCTCATCTCTGGGCAGTTAGTAATCCAGGCAGTGGATTCCGACCCAGAGCCTCACCTTTCACCGTGCTTCCACATCCAAGTGACACTGGCAGCCAGCAGCAGGTCCAGACCTCTGCCCCACACGGCACTGAATGCCACATCATTACACAAGTTGCAGTCCATGCAGGCACAGAGTCAACGTGCAACACACTGATATCACCTCCCTCCCGCCCGACAAACATCTCACGCAGAAGGGGGGAGGAGGGAGAGAAGGAAGGGGGTAGAGAGAGGAGAAGGGGGCAGGAGAGAGGAGGGGGAGAGAAGGGAGGGGGGAGAGAGCAGGGGGGAGAGAGAGAAGAGAGGAGAGAGAGAGAGAAGAGGGAGAGAGAGAAGGAGGGGTAGAGAGACCGGGGGAAGAGAGAAAAACTGTCCTGACATTTGTTCTTTCATTGGTTTAGGCAAAATATTAATTGGTGAAATTATTTGTTTTAATTGAAGAATAGTGGTGAAGAGCCACAACCTGAAATACAGCACAGTGGCAAGGTTAAATCACAAAGTAATCATTGCAAATGCCAAGTTTATGCTATTAAAAAGCTGGGGAGGTTTACATTTCTCAAGATGGGTTGTCAGAATGTTGTTTGTAATTCTGCAGCCTGTTACACCAGACCTTCCCTTTAAACATCCAGCTGTTGCAGCATTGATAACAGTTGAAGAGAAGTTGGTGTCATCCCGATAGTGCCAAGAGGCTGAATGTAACAGCTGATAGGAAAGATTACTGAATCGTCCTGGGTCGATTTAAATTGTACGCAAAAACCCACAAACCCAGGGTCCCAGTAAGCAAGGTGTGCTCTCTCACGAGGCTCCACATCACATCGACCCTATCTCACCACACTAAACTTTTGTTGCAGGGTCCATCGTCAGATACAGGGGGAAAAAAAGGTCTTGACCTGAGATGTCACCCATTCCTTCTCTCCAGGGATGCTGCCTGTCCTGCTGAGTTAATCCAGCTTTTTGTGTCTACAGTTTAAACCAGCATTTACAGTTCCTTCATAAATAAAATGACTATATGCCTCACAGCACCAGAGACCCGGGTTCCATCCTGACTACAGGTGAAGAGAGTTTGTATGTTGGCCCTGTGACCTGCGTGGGTTTTCTCCGAGATCTTTGGTTTCCTCCCACGCTCCAAAGATGTACAGGATTATTGGTTAATTGGCTGGTTATAAATGTACCATTGTCCCTAGTGTGTGTAGGATAGTGTAAGTGTGCGGGGATCGCTGGTCGGTAAAGACTCAGTGGGCTGAAGGGCCTGTTTCTGCGCTGTATATCTATACTAAACAAAACATGGCAACAGGACCAGCACACATGGTGAGAAAGTGGGGCAGAGACACAGGTGCTCACTACAACACTGAGATATCCAGCCTGCACTCCCTGCAACACTGCCAATTGCCTTTGTTTGTAATTTAGATATTTCAGATGTTGGGTTCAGTAACTTGTTCCAATTAGCTCCAATGGCATTGACAGAGCAGAACAATTCCTCCGCCTCTACCACATAAGATCATAACTTCTTGATGAGAGGTTATGGAAAGAAGGCATGAGAATAGGGTTAGGAGGGAGAGATAGATCAGCCATCAGGTTCTTGAACACTGCACAACATGAACTACTACCTCAGCATCAATTACCTTTTATGGCGATAATTGGGGACTTTGGTTGTGGTTCTTGATTAGTTCGGGTTTCAGGGGTTATGGGGAGAGGGCAGGAGAATGGGGTTAGGAGGGAGAGATAGATCAGCCATGATTGAATGGCAGAGTAGACTTGATTGGCCGAATGGTCTAATTCTGCTCCTATCACTTATGAACTATTATGCTTACCTAGTATCATTGAGTTATTAATTTATTGTATTATTGATTATTGTATATTTATTGTGTATTATTGTGTTAATGGGACGGTTAAGATAAAGCCAGTAAGAATTGAATTGTTCTGTTGCTGGTATGTATAACAATTAAACTTCTTTGTGCAGCCTAATCTGCAGACATGTACAAGCCAAGTTCCTCAAGGATCTCACAGATAAACCTTAGTCCAAAGTGACTGCCATACCTTTCCAAAATAAAGTACTGGTACTGGTGCTTGTTTGATTTTCCAAAATAAAGGTGGATATTGTTCAACCTCTGCTCCTACTTAAAATAATTTGCACAAGGTTTTGCAGCCATACATAAAGGTATTGACGACACAAGACTGTCAGGGAAATATCAGATTGCTTCAGATTAACAAATTGTTCTGGATTAAGTCACCTGAGGTTTAGCTGATTTTCATATCAAATTACCTATAAATTCAATTCTAAATTCCACTTGGATAATAGGTCAAAAACAAAGAGCCCATTTGTCTGTTTAGCTGAATACAAGAGGACCACTGGGCTTTGTCAAAAAAAGATAAGGAGGTGCTTCTTATATCCTGGCTAACAAGCCTCAATTGACCAGTAGCGACAAAAGAGATTTATCTTATGCAAACAGATCAAGAATCACATCTCCTGATAAATGATAAAATCGGGAGTTCACGTCATAATTTATTCATTGACGGTAAACACAAAATGTTGGAATAACTCAGCAGGACATGTAGCATCTCATATTCCTCATATTTCGCCTGCACATCTTACAATCCAGCAGTATGAATATTGATTTCTCCAACTTCAAGTAACCCTTTCTTTCCCTCTTTCCACATCCATCCCACAGCCTAGTTCTCCGACTAGTGTCACTGCCCTTCTGATTAATTTTACTGATCGTGTGCATCTTTGTCACCTTCCCCTCTGCTAACAATGAATCCTTCAACATTTGATTCTCAACATCTGCTTTTCATTTTCACTCCTTCCCATTCCATATCTCGAGTCTCCCTCTCTCCTGACTCTCAGTCTGAAGAAAGGTCATCACCAATCCATTTTCTCCAGAGATGCCGCATGTCCCGCCGAGTTACTCCACAATTTTGCGTCTATAATCCAGCATCTGCAGCTCCTTCTTATACATAATCTCTTCATTGACTGTTTCCGTGGTATGACTTTATGACAGTGTATAAGCTTAAATACTTTCTCATCAGCCGAAATATGTTGAGAAACACAGCTACAGGAGGAAACAAAACATGCACTCACGTCTGTTTCATTACCTGTAATTGAGGCCAAAGCTGATCTGTCCAGATTGTATGGCTTTTTCCCACTACCATAACATAATATTATGTGACGCAAATCAAAATCCTGTACCAGCGCAAACAAAGGCAGTGGCCAGAGCAAAGCGCCAAAAACCACCCAAGAGAACCAAGGACTATGAGTCTAGGAAGGAACTGCAGATGATAGACAATTGACAATAGGTGCAGGAGTAGGCCATTAAGCCCTTCGAGCCAGCACCGCCATTCAATGTGATCATGGCTGCTCATCCCCAATCAGTACCCCGTACCTGCCTTCTCCCCATATCCCCTGACTCCGCTATTTTTAAGAGCCCTATCTAGCTTTCTCTTGAAAGCATCCAGCGAACCTGCCTCCACCGCCCTCTGAGGCAGAGAATTCCACAGGCTCACCACTCTCTGTGAGAAAAAGTGTTTCCTCGTCTCTGTTCTAAAAGGCTTACTCCCTATTCTTAAACTGTGGCCTCTAGCGTGTCCAAACCCTTAACAATCTTATATGTTTCAATGAGATACCCTCTCATCCTTCTAAAATCCAGAATGTACCAGCCCAGCTGCTGATGTTGGTTTAAACCGAAGATAGACACAAAATGCTGGAGTAACTCAGCGGGACAGGCAGCATCTCTGGAGAGAAGGAATGGGTGATGTTTTGAGTTGAGACCCGTTCATCAGACTATGTACAAGGACTATGAGATGTGTTGACATGTGTAAGTGTTGCCGGGATACAACGAATCGAGGAGAAATAAAACAGCATCTTTGAAGTGTGTTTATTATATTCGGATCAAGGCGAAGATCTGACAAGGTGAGTTCATAAGTGACAGGAGCAGAATTAGACCATTCGGCCCATCAAGTCTACTCTGCCATCCAATCATAACTGATCTATCTCTCCCTCTCAACCACATTCTCCTGCCTTCTCCTCATAACCCCCGACACCCCTACTAATCAAGAATCTATCTATCTCTGCCTTAAAAATATCCACTGACTTGGCCTCTACAACCTTCTGTGACAAATAATTCCACAGATTCAACACACTCTAATGGAGGTGAGGCGGACTGAGGCCAGGGAATGGCCCAGTGACCCAGACCTCTGGTGCATGTCACCTCTCGGGGAGCGGAGAGGAGGGGAGATGGACTCTATTTAATGTGTAGGAATGAACTGCAGATGCTGATTTGCACCGAAGGAAGACACAAAGTGCAGGAGTAGCTCAGCGGGACAGGCAGCATAGAAACATAGAAATTAGGTGCAGGAGTAGGCCATTCGGCCCTTCGAGCCTGCACCGCCATTCAATATGATCATGGCTGATCATCCAACTCAGTATCCCGTATCTGCCTTCTCTCCATACCCCCTG
>NC_073403.1:5905610-5967384 GCF_028641065.1 Leucoraja erinaceus
TGCTAGCCTGAAACAAAGCGCGTGATTGGCCAACTGGCAGACAACTCAATGTTAAATGTGCTTTGATTGGACTAAAAATTCCCAACATTTTTCCGGTTTTTCTCTTAATTTAATTTTAAAAATGTGCAAGTCTTCTTCATATCGAGTTTCAGGGGTGATTTATATACATTTTTTTACACAATATGTGAACATTTCATGTAGTTTGGTGACTTGGGTCACGAAACTGCAGAATAAAGCTCCTCGGCCCACAGCCTATGAGGCCTGCAGTGATGTAACTTAGACATACTGTTACATACATCAGTCTGCACCTGTCAAATTAACTGGAGTTTAGCTCTAAATATTGTACCTCAAAATATAATGAAATCCCCCCCCAAAATTGTTGTTGTCAAGCAAAACTAAAACTGAGGAGTTGTGGAATTTTAGTAAGAAACCCAAAATTGGTTTGTGACTAAGGTTGAAGTAAAGAGTATACCATTGCTGTTGCATCCAAAATCCAGCAGGCGTTGATTGTGAAAACGGGGAACTGGTTCTGGTTTACACAAAAAAAGACACAAAGTGCTTGAGTAACTCAGCAAATCAGACGGCATCTCTGGAGAACATGTATAGGTAAAGTGCTGGAGTAACTCAGCAGGTCAGCAGCACCTCTACCCTCCACAGATGGGTCTACCCTCCACAGATACTGCCTAACCCTGGGAGTTCCACCAGCTCTTTTTTGCTCTCCCACTGATCATCTAGAAACTGCAGACAAAAGGGACTCCAAAGACAGGTAGGTTAATTGGCTTGGTATAAATCGGAGCCTACCTTTTCCCTACCTTTTGGAGCAACAGAGACCGGCCCTGTTGCTCCAAAAGGTAGGGAAAAAAAGAGGGCAATAGTAATTGGGGACTCTATTGTTAGGGGGTCGAATAGGCGATTCTGTGGACGCAGTCGGGAGACCAGGATGGTGGTCTGCCTCCCTGGTGCCAAGGTCTCGGACGTGTCTCAACGCATCCAAGATATCCTTAAATCAGAGGGAGAGGAGCCTGAGGTCGTGGTACATATAGGTACCAATGACATAGGTAAAAAAAAGGGAAGAGGTCCTGAAGGGAGGATTTAGGGAGTTGGGAGGAGAGTTAAGAAAAAGGACCAAAAAGGTAACAATCTCAGGATTACTCCCTGTGCCACGCGACAGTGAGAGTAGGAATGGAGCGAGGTGGAGGATAAATGCGTGGCTGAAAGACTGGTGCAGAGGGCAGGGATTCAAGTTCCTGGATCATTGGGACTTCTTTTGGGGAAGGTGGGACCTGTACAGAAAGGATGGGTTGCACTTGAACCCGAGGGGGACCAATATCCTAGCGGGGAAATTTGCAAATGCTGCTGGGGAGACTTTAAACTATAATGGTTGGGGCGAGGGACTCAAATAGCGAAAGCTAGTAGACAGAATGGGAGGCAGGAAGCAGAAAAGGGAAGCACTCGGACACAAGAGGAGAAAGAAAAAAAAGGAAATAAACAGAGAATAAGAGATGGGGGGTTTCTGAAATGTGCATATTTTAATGCTGGGAGCATTGTAAGAAAGGTGGATGAGCTTAGAGTCTGGATAGACACCTGGAAGTATGATGTTGTGGCGATCAGTGAAACGTGGTTGCAGGAGGGCTGTGATTGGAAACTAAATATTCCAGGATTTTGTTGCTTCAGGTGTGATAGAATTGGAGGGGCAAGAGGTGGAGGTGTTGCATTGCTAGTCAGGGAAGATATTACAGCAGTGCTTTGGCAGGATAGATTGGAGGGCTCATCTAGGGAGGCTATTTGGGTGGAATTGAGAAGTGGGAAAGGTGTAGCAACACTTATAGGGGTGTATTATAGACCGCCAAACGGGGAACGAGAATTGGAAGAGCAAATATGTAAGGAGATAGCAGATATTAGTAGTAAGCACAAGGTAGTGATTGTGGGAGATTTCAACTTTCCACACATAGACTGGGAAACACATTCTGTAAATGGGTTGGATGGGTTGGAGTTTGTAAAATGTGTGCAGGATAGTTTTTTGCAGCAATACATAGAGGTACCTACTAGAGGAGGGGCAGTGCTGGACCTCCTGTTAGGAAATGAGACGGGACAGGTGGCGGACGTATGCGTTGGGGAGCACTTCGGGTCCAGTGATCACAATACCATTAGTTTCAATATAATTATGGAGAGGGTCAGAACTTGACCTAGGGTTGAGATTTTTGATTGGAGAAAGGCTAACTTTGATGAGATGCGAGATGATTTAAAAGGAGTGGACTGGGACATTTTGTTTTATGGGAAAGATGTAGAAGAGAAATGGAGGACATTTAAAGGGGAAATTTTAAGAGTACAGAATCTTTATGTTCCTGTTCGGTTGAAAGGAAACAGTAAAAATTGGAAAGAGCCCTGGTTTTCAAGGGAAATTGGACATCTTGTTCGGAAAAAGAGGGAGATCTACAATAATTATAGGCAGCATGAAGTAAATGAGGTGCTTGAGGAGTATAAGGGATGTAAAAAGAATCTTAAGAAAGAAATTAGAAAAGCTAAAAGAAGATATGAGGTTGCTTTGGCAAGTAAGGTGAAAGTAAATCCAAAGGGTTTCTACAGCTATATTAATAGCAAAAGGATAACGAGGGGTAAAATTGGTCCATTGGAGAGACAGAGTGGACAGTTACCTGCAGAGTCAAAAGAGATGGGGTAGATATTGAACAATTTTTTTTCTTCGGTATTCACCAAGGAGAAGGATATTGAATTATGTGAGGTAAGGGAAACGAGTAGAGTAGCTATGGATACTATGAGGTTAAAAGTAAAAGAAGTACTGACACTTTTGAAAAATATAAAAGTGGATAAGTCTCCAGGTCCTGACAGGATATTCCCTAGGACATTGAGGGAAGTTAGTGTAGAAATAGCCGGGGCTATGACAGAAATATTTCAAATGTCATTAGAAACGGGAATAGTCCCCGAGGATTGGCGTACTGCGCATGTTGTTTCATTGTTTAAAAAGGGTTCTAAGAGTAAACCTAGCAATTATAGACCTGTTAGTTTGACTTCAGTGGTGGGCAAATTAATGGAAAAGATACTTAGAAATAATATAGATAAGCATCTAGATAAACAGGGTCTGATTAGGAATAGTCAACATGGATTTGTGCCTGGAAGGTCATGTTTGACTAATCTTCTTGAATTTTTTGAAGAGGTTACTAGGGAAATTGACGAGGGTAAAGCAGTGGATGTTGTCTATATGGACTTTAGTAAGGCCTTTGACAAGGTTCCTCATGGAAGGTTGGTTAAGAAGGTTCAACTGTTGGGTATAAATGCAGGAATAGCAAGATGGATTCAACAGTGGCTGAATGGGAGAAGCCAGAGGGTAATGGTGGATGGCTGTTTATCGGGTTGGAGGCAGGTGACTAGTGGGGTGCCTCAGGGATCTGTGTTGGGTCCTTTGTTGTTTGTCATGTACATCAATGATCTGGATGAAGGTGTGGTAAATTGGATTAGTAAGTATGCAGATGATACCAAGATAGGGGGTGTTGTGGATAATGAAGAGGATTTCCAAAGTCTACAGAGTGATTTAGGCCATTTGGAAAAATGGGCTGAAAGATGGCAGATGGAGTTTAATGCTGATAAATGTGAGGTGCTACACCTTGGCAGGACAAATCAAAATAGGACGTACATGGTAAATGGTAGGGAATTGAAGAATACAGTTGAACAGAGGGATCTGGGTATAACCGTGCATAGTTCCTTGAAGGTGGAATCTCATATAGATAGGGTGGTAAAGAAAGCTTTTGGTATGCTAGCCTTTATAAATCAGAGCATTGAGTATAGAAGCTGGGATGTAATGTTAAAATTGTACAAGGCATTGGTGAGACCAAATCTGGAGTATGGTGTACAATTTTGGTCACCCAATTATAGGAAGGATGTCAACAAAATAGAGAGAGTACAGAGGAGATTTACTAGAATGTTGCCTGGGTTTCAACAACTAAGTTACAGAGATAGGTTGAATAAGTTAGGTCTTTATTCTCTGGGGCGCAGAAGGTTAAGGGGGGACTTGATAGAGGTCTTTAAAATGATGAGAGGGATAGACAGAGTTGATGTGGACAAGCTTTTCCCTTTGAGAATAGGGAAGATTCCAACAAGAGGACATGACTTCAGAATTAAGGGACAGAAGTTTAGGGGGAATATGAGGGGGAACTTCTTTACTCGGAGAGTGGTAGCGGTGTGGAATGAGCTTCAAGTGGAAGTGGTGGAGGCAGGTTCATTGGTATCATTTAAAAATAAATTGGATAGGCATATGGATGAGAAGGGAATGGAGGGTTATGGTATGAGTGCAGGCAGGTGGGACTAAGGGGAAAAAAAGTTGTTCGGCATGGACTTGTAGGGCCGAGATGGCCTGTTTCCGTGCTGTAATTGTTATATGGTTAAATGTAAAATTGCCCCTTATGGATAGTATTAATGTACGGGGATCGCTGGTCGGCACGGACTCAGTACGTTGTATCTAAATTAAAAACGAAAAAGTTGGTTTGTGTCAGGTCCTGAGTTGTCATCAACTTCTGAGCAGCAATCTAATTGACTTTATAGTTGCACATTAACATCCCAGCAGGACTGAAGAGGCAGGGCCCAGCTCAAAGATTTTTGGATGGAAGTGGGGGGAATGAAGATCAACTCAAGACCTGAACTCTCACACTGAGCTTGCATATCAAAGTGCTGCAATTTGCACATTCAAGCAGTTTTTATGGCACTTTAAATGTGCTGCGAGTAATCGCTAATGTGATTTAAACAGCCTGTAAAATTGAGTATTTGCATTTATAGCCATAAAATATACACGCTTTTGCCACCTATGCCTGGCTGTGGGCTGTAAACTCCTGTTGTAAGTTAATGTGGCAGTAGCCATGACAGTGCACATCTCTATACATCTCCATGGCTGCTGCAACTTCAAACTGCTCCAGTAAGTCATGACTTTTTCCATTCTATTTGAACATTCATCTCTCTCAGGACTATCTGATTTTCTTAGATAGACACAAAAAGCTGGAGTAACTCAGCGGGTTAAGCACCATCTCTGGAGAAAAGGAATAGGTGACGTTTTGGGTCGAGACCCTTCCTGAAATGTGACGTATTTTTCTCCAAAGATGCTGCCTGACCCGCTGAGTTACTCCAGCTTTGTGTATCTATCTTTGGTTTAAACCAGCATCTGCAGTTGCCTCCTACGCATACCGATTTTCCCAGGCAGGGTTTAGCCATACGATTTGGTAATCAGACCTTTGATCACCAGTGCATGGATGTTCATTTCTACCTCAGCTAGTCTGGGGGAAAGGTTTTACAAAACATTTAATTACATTTGTTGTAGAAACAAGCAACAAAAGATTCTGGTTTACTCCAGCACTTTGTGTCTTTTTGTAACTCAGCAGGACAGGCAGCATCTCTGGAGAACATGCATCGGTGATATATCAAGTCGGTCCCCTTCTTCATACAGAGTCGGGACTCTTCGGGAAGGATGCTGAGTTGACCAGAAACGTCAACTATCGATGTTCTCCAGAGATGCAATCTGACCCGCTGAGTTACTCCAGCACTTTGCGTCTTTTTCTAAATGAGATTTGTTGCTAGTTTAAATGGGGAGAGAGTGACAGCTTTTTAATGAGAGGTAATATTAAAATCTCTGACTCTGTAATGAACTAGGAATGCACGCTTTCTGCGTCACTCTAATGGTTATTTTAGATGCTTGTTTTCACTGTTTGATTTTGGTTTGAAATCACGATTCCTTTTAATATCCAGTGGTGTCGCTGGGTGGGGATTTAAATTAATTTTACCTCATGGGCTTTGTCTAATGTCCTGCCACATCTGGTCTAGTTTTAAAAATAGATAAACTTGTTCTTGGATTCTGTCTTGATTTGTGCATTAGTGATAATTGCCTACAAATTCTCCTGGTCACCCTGATGTTAATAGCATCAATACATTTTACACAGAGGATGGTGGGTATATGGAACAAGCTGCCAGAGGAGGTAGTGAGGCGGGTACTATAACAACATCTAAAAGGCATTTGGACGAATAAATGAATGGCAAGGTTTAGAGGGATATGGGCCAAACGTAGGCAGGTGGGACCCGCGTTGATGGGGCATCTTGGTTAGCATGTGTGAGTTGGACGGGAGGGCTTTTTTCTGTGCTCTGATTCTTTGACTTTTAATGATTTTTTTCAGTTGGAACTCCTCTGTATCTGTCACCTTTACTGCAGCTCCTTTATTTTTCGGGAGTCCTGAGCTAGGTGAATGCAAGCAGACCTTCTTTGTAATGATGATTGTATCTCACGGATATGTGAATTCTGAAGAAGGGTCCCGACCCGAGAGGTCACCTTCTCCAGAGATGCTGCCTGACCCACTCAGTTATTCCAATACTTTGTGCCTTGCAATGTAGCATTTTGCTGCTATATTCTAGAAGTATAATGCATTAAATCACGTTGTTTTAGACAATGTTTGGAAAACCCCAGCATGGTTTTAGACAGATAAATCTGGAAGAGCTCAGCAGGTCAATTACCATCTGTCGAGGCTAAAGATGTGGGTCGGCGTTTCAGGTTGTGACCCGTCTGTCGTAGTGCAGGGTCTTGACCTGAAATGGTGACTTGTGCTTTTTGTCTCCACAGATGCTGCCTGGCCCACTGAGCTCTAGAGCAGGAGTCTTTGTTCTAGACTACAGCATCTGCAGTCTCTATGTTTAAGAAGGAACTGCAGATGCTGGAAAATCGAACGTACACAAAAATGCTGGAGAAACTCAGCGGGTGCAGCAGCATCTGTGGAGCGAAGGAGATAGGCAACATTTCGGGCCGAAACCCATCTTCAGGGTCTGGAGAAGGGTTTCGGCCCGAAACGTTGCCCATTTCCTTCGCTCCACAGATGCTGCTGCACCCGCTGAGTTTCTCCAGCATTTTTGTGTATATGCAGTCTCTTTGCTTTGTGTTGTTTAGTTTAGAGATACAGCGCGGAAACAGCCTTCTGACCCAGCGATCCCCGTACACTTACATTATCCTATACACTAGGCAAAATTTATAATTTTACCAAAGACAATTAACCGACAAAACTGTAGGTCTTTGTGGTGTGGGAGGAAACTGAAGCACCTGTCGAAAACCCAAGCAGGTCACGGGGAGAACGTACAAACTTCGTACAGCCAGCACCCATAGTCAGGATGGAACCCAGGTCTCTGGTGCTGTGAGGCAGCAACTCTACTAATGCGCCACTGTGGGCTTGAAGTTTTTGCTCACCTCTTGGGGGGGGGGGGGGGGGGAAGAGGGGGAAGGAATAAAATTAGCAAAGTAGTGGATCGGGGTCTGTTTATGAATGTTGTTTATCTGGTGCATGAGGCTCGGAGAAAAGACCCTTATTAAAAAAATATATATCAACCACCAACTTAAGTCTTATGGAACTGAAAGTAATTTGTTAGTTTAATTAGAGCAACAGGAGTTGGTGTATGTATAAAGGGGTTGTTCTCCTATCGGCAATATGTAACTGTATATGAAGGAACTGCAGATGATGGTTTAAACCGAAGATAAACACAAAAAGCTGGAGTAACTCAGCAGGTCAGGCAGCATCTCTGGAGAAAAGTAGTAGGTGACTTTTCGGGTCAACTGAAAAAGGGTTGCAACTCGAAACTCACCTATTCCTTTTCTCCAGAAATGTTGTCTGGAGTTACTCCAGCAATTTGGTCTAATATCTTCCGCAAAATGTAACTAGTTGGAGCCTCAGCTGTCTACTATTTATGAATAATTTTGGTGGCAAAACAAAGCGTCTCACAAAACTGCAAAGGATCGGAAGAAGTATAGCTAATGAGATTACAAAAAAATATATTAACATTAATTGATCAGGTCAATATCCTGCAAATTGAAAGTAATCTATTTTGCATGTGAAGCAGATTGAAATTAGTAGCTTGAATGATAGTAATTCAGCACAGAAACAGGCCCTTCGACCCAACTCTCCATGCTGGCCATCAAATGATGAACGTCTAGATACTGGATGTCCAATAAGAGTCCATGTATCAGTAAAATGGTTTCAGAAAATTCAAAGAAGCTGTGGATTAATGTTCTGATCATTTCCAAATTCTAACTGCAATTAAACTTTTCTTTCTAAGCCTCCGCCTCGCTTCTCAATTTAAGACTGGACACCGTGGGGAAAAAGCCGAACAAGAAGAAAGCTGAGGAGGTTCTGGAGGAGGAGGAGGAGGAGGAGTACGTGGTGGAGAAAGTGCTGGACAGGCGCATAGTGAAGGGCAAGGTGGAGTACCTGCTCAAATGGAAAGGATTCTCGGAGTGAGTATTCACAAACAGCAGATAGGCACAAAAAGCTGGAGTAACTCAGCGGGACAGGCAGCATCTCTGGACAGGAATGGGTGATGTTTTGGGTCGTTTCTTCAGATCCGAAATGTCACCCATCCCTTCAATCCCGAGATGCTGCCTGCTACGAGTTACTCCAGCTTTTTGTGTCTGTCTTCGGTTTAAACCAGCATCTGCCGTTCCTGCCTACACATTCACAAACGCCAGCCTGGCTTTGGCTCTTTATTTCAATGCTGAGTGATCTTTCCAGTAGCAGGAAGCGGCGAGTGTAACGAATTTCCATTCAGAGTTATTGGTCAAGTGGAAACTGGGTCAGGAATGAGTAGAAACAAGGAGCTGCAAGATGCTGGTTTACGCCAAAGATGCACACAAAGTGCTGGAGTAACTCAACAGGTCAGGTAGCATTTCTGAACAAAAAGGATAATTGCCATTTCAGGCCGGGACCCGTTTTAGTGTGAGGAAGTGTCCCGGCCTGAAACGTCACCCATCCTTTTTCTCCAGAAATGGTAGTGGTTAGTGTTGTGTTGGGGAGTGTTCAAGAGTCTGATGGCTTGTTCGAATAAGCACAAACCAGAGGTTATTGTGAGATGCTTCTCTTCCTCTTGGATCTTTAGCCCTGTACATCTATCTATGCACTGCATTGAATTGCTAAGTCACTGGGTTATGAGTGCTCATTTATTCTGTGGATGGATCAACAACATGTGGTATTGGACTGGAAGCTGTTCCACTAACTCACAGCTCAGCGGTTGCTGTTGATGAACTAAATGATTCAGGTCCAAGTGTTGGTATTCAGTGACTGGAATTATTTTTGCAGTGATGACAACACGTGGGAGCCGGAGGAAAACCTGGACTGCCCCGACCTCATCGCAGAATTCCTGCAGTCCCAGAAAATAGCAAACGATGGCGTGGATAAAACAGAGGGACCAAAGCGGAAAGCAGAGTCTGATACGGAAACAGAGGAAAATAAAAACAAGAAGAAGAGGGAGGAGGTCAGTGAAGGTGCTGCCACAGCGGGTGACCAACACAACCTGTGGTCAGTCCCAGAGGAAGCTTTCTTGAGAGAGGGGCAGGTGGGGGAACAGAAACATAGAAAATAGGTGCAGGAGAAGACCATTCAGCCCTTTGAGCCAGCATCGCCATTCAATATGATCATGGCTGATCATCCAAAATCAGTACCCTGTTCCTGCTTTCTCCCCATATCCCTTGATTCCGTTAGCCCTAAGAGCGATATCTAACTCTCTCTTGAATACATCCAGTGAATTGGCCTCCACTGCCTTCTGTTGCAGAGAATTCCACAGATTCACAACTGTCTGGGTGAAAAGGTTTTTGCTCATCTCATTCCTAAATGGCTGACCCCTTATTCTTAGATGGTGTAGATGAAGTCGAGGGAGCTTTCCTACAGTCTGGTGACCAGAGCTGCAGACAAGGCTCCAAGTTGGACATTCTCTGCTCTATGCAGCCAGTATGGAGGGACCCTGTCCCCTGTATTGGCTTTTGTAGGAAAGAACTGCAGATGCTGGTTTACACCGAAGATAGACACAAAATGCTGGAGTAACTCAGCGGAACAGGCAGCATCTCTGGTGAGAAGGAATGGTTGACGTTTCTGGTCGAGACCCTTCTTCAGACTGGAGAAGGTTCTCAATCCGAAACGTCACCCATACCCTCTCTCCAGAGATTCTGCGTGTCCCGCTGAGTTATTGCAGCATTTTGTGTCTATCTTCCCTGTATTGGCTTGCCTGGATTCCATTCTTGGGGAGGTGGTCAGATTGCCCTTGCTCACCGTGTCCCCCTGCCCATTGCCTTCTCGTCTGTTTCTCTTGCAGCAGGAGAAGCCAAGAGGGTTTGCCCGAGAGCTGGAACCAGAACGTATCATCGGGGCGACAGATTCAAGCGGGGAGCTGATGTTCCTCATGAAGTGGTGAGTTTGCAGCATTACAGTCGATCTCTGTGGTACCTGTAACCCAGCTGCGATGAAGTGATTGAGTGAGCTTGCTGTGTGGTGCGGGCTGGGGGGCGGATTATGCTGAACAAATGAGCAACCTCATGGTGACTGAGGGATATCAGACCAGCGCCAAGGCTCTTCACCATTCACTCCTCCTCCAGCTCTTGAGTTATCCTTGTCGCCCTCCCCATCCCGCACCTGGGTGGCCATCGATGATGAAACATAGAACAGCAAAGGAACTGGCCCTTCAGCCCACAATGTCTGTGCCCATCATGATGCCAAGTTAAACTGATCCCATCTGCCTGATGTGTTCTCTTTGGGACGTATGACAATAAAACACTGGATTCCTGACTAGATACACACAGCGAGAAAACAGGGCCCTCAACACAACTTGCCCACACCGGCCAACATCCCCTGTCTACCACCTGCCCGCATTTGGCCCACATCCCTCTAAATGTCCTATCCATGTACCTGTCCAAATGTTTCTTAAAGGTTGTGATAGTTCCTGCTCAGCTACCTCCTCCATGCAGCAGCTCATTCCAACACCCAAGGTCTGTAGAAGGGCTCCGATCCGAAAGATCACCTGCCCATTCCCTCCATATGACACTGCCTGACAACCCAGAGTTCCTCCTTCGCTTTGTGTTTTGCTCCAGTTGCCATCGGCTGCAGTTCTTTGAGGTCGTGGTTGAAGAGGGGATTGCTAACGGCGGCCTTTGCTTCTCCCGTGCAGGAAAAACTCAGACGAGGCCGACTTGGTGCCGGCAAAGGAGGCGAATGTGAAGTGCCCGCAGGTGGTCATCTCCTTCTACGAGGAGCGTCTAACGTGGCACTCCTATCCCACCGAGGGGGAGGAGGAGAAGAAGGAGGAGAAGTAACGGAGCAGAGGGGCTCACACACCTCCCATTTACTACTTTACACGACGAGAAAATAATCCCGACATTTGCAGACGTGGTTTTCAGTTGTACAGATGTATAGTTCTCCGGGTGATACTTCTCTCAACTCCTCTCGGACCTGGTTTATTGCCTCTGACTGCCAGGGGCCGGGCAGGTTGTGTTTCAAATCCAGCATGACTTATTTTTAATTTCACTGTTTTATTTTTCTCCAGGTTTTTGGGGGTAATAACTAATTGTAGAAGCCAATGAGTTGTAGATTAGTTGCCTTGGCTTATAGCATCGGGTTTGTGCCCGTGAAGGCAAAAGGAGTCTGCAGGTGCTGATTTAATTCACAGCCTCTTTTAGTGCAGTGTTTTTGTTGGGTTTAGCTCAGATTGCACCTCCAGCCCTCCTCTCCCTTTGCACCTTCTTGGACCTGAAGAGCAGCTCAGGGTAGACTCACATGTTGTGTACTCTCCACTGTGAGTTGATGAATGCCTGACCACAGGACCGATTGCTGTTCCAACCAGCCTGTGGGAGGCTTGGTGACCGACACTGCCTTCCCCCCCCCACCCCCGACACTCCATCCTGCAGTGATGTTTCCATTGTGGTGAAAGTTTGCTTCTGTTGGGCCCGCGCTGTTTGCTTGGTAATGAGGAGGCAGAAGCATAGACAGTGGGTTAGAGCTTCATTCTGTACAGTTACAATCCCAGGCTGCTAATGGCCTTCATCTGTTACTGGACCCACCAGTCGGCACCACAGCCACACTGTGCTCTCTGCGACTTGCTTCACTCATTCTCCACAGTCAATGGGCTTCTGCTTGTCGGTGCCTGGGCCTGTGAGTGGTGCTGAGGCTTGGTGCAGACAGCGGAGAGACATCGCTCTGCGACTGTGTGAACGGGCAAGGTGAGTGAGTCAGTGTTTTAAGGTATTTGTCTCAATTGGAGTTTTACCTCTGGGCCCCCAGTCCCACGTGTTGATCTCTGCCTCTCTGGTATTCTCTACTCGTTATGGTTAGGTTAGGGGCGGGTTGTGAATGTAAGTGATGCCGCGGAACTGCATCTCCAACAGTGAGCTGGGAAATGCCGAGGCTGGGCACCAAACGTGGCACAGAGCGGGCAGCGGGAAGCGACACCAGAACAGGTACAGAGCTGGATATATACACACACGCACACAGACACACGCACAATGCTGGCTGCTGCCCTCAACGACAGCAGCTTCTCATTCCATCCCACGAAACCGTTGCATCATCAACGATTGACAAAACCACCTCCTCGCCCTCTTTAGTTCAATGTCCAGCCTCCCAGGGAGGGGTATAGGCAACAAACACAGCGTGGGTTTATTGGTGTGTGTGTGTCTCCCTCCCTGGGGCAGCTGAGACCAGTGTCAGTAGACAATGATGAGAGAGCATTCTGTCCCCCGTGGAAGCTGGGGAAACCTGCCTTGCCCACTACCGCTCAGCCAAGCCAGTAACAGTCACAGGTCAAGCTAAAGGGAGTGCCCCTCTGCTCTCTGCAGGGTTGCCATAGTCTGCTCTGAACGGAAGCCACGCAAGGGGGTGGGGGGGGGGGGGGGGGGCGGGAGTAGTTGTTTGTATTTGGACTTTTTCACGGGAGGAGTGGGGGCAGCATCTGACATAATCCACGTACTGTAGGCGGGGGCCATGGAGGAGATTCCTTCAGCTAGCTGTCTCAGCCATCCATTGTTCTCGCACACCTGGTATTGATTTGGCAGTTCATGTGTTATTGGAGTACGACTAATTGTGTTCAATAGTAATTTTTAAACAGGATGGGGAGGGAGGGTGGGGATATGTTTGTGTCTGAGGTATTTGTGGAAGAGAAACACAGAGCATGGAAACTACAGTATTAGTATCACTTTCCTAGTTTTCATACATTGCAGCTCTTCTGCCTGACTCGCATTTAATCATCGAGTGTAGTCTTTTAGAGGGGAGATCTGATTTTAGCTGGTTTTAAAGGATCTGTTTTTGTAGAATCCCTATTGAGTATTGTAATACTGCTCCTACACCCTGTGTGTCACTAAACAGGCGAGCAAATATTATTGTGTAATAAAACCCAAAAAACAGCTTTGAATGTGTTCTACTCTTTGCAAATGATTCACACTGTGTATGGGCGTGTTCACCCCTTATTTTAAAACATCTTCTTTAAGCGTTGCGCCTCTCACTTTATGGTGACCATCTAGCCTTTGACATTTCCACCCTGGGTAAAAAAGGTTCTGACTGTCTACCCTGCCCCCTCATAATTGATATATACCTCTGCCAGGTTTCCCCTCGTCCTCCAGTGATTGAGATAAAACAATCCAGGTTTGTCCGATCTCTGCTTGTAGCTGGTCTCCAATGTCCAGCATTTCCTGTTACTTCAGACCTGCAGTCTTTACTTCATTACCTCTTCATGTGGGGAGATGGGGTGAACAGAGAAGGAACCTGGGCAAAGGAGCCAAGGCTGATTCTGAGCTACAACAAGAGTTTAAAATGCAGGCAAGGCCCCCTCCTGCTGGCTGTTAATTAGATGCAGAAAAAAAACCTCAGCGGGTCAGGCAGCATCTGTGAGAATATTTCTCACCCTTAACTTTGCGACCAAAGCCTGGTTTGCAATTTCCCGGTCACAGGACGCATCATCCTTAGTCTGAGATGCTGAGGGTCTGAACTGGGATGTGGTGGGCTCTGGGAGTCAAATGCCATAGACCATCCATTTATGGTCGATTAAGGGTCCCGACCCAAAATGTCACATATCCATGTTCTCCAGAGAAGCTACCTGACCTGCTGATTTACTCCAGCACTCTGTGTCCCATGTTCAATGAATGTTTGTCTCGGAGGCAGATGATTCCTGTTGTAAACAAAAAGCTGAATATTTTAACTGCGGAGATAGATATTTCTCTGCTATGTGGGAGGATGACCGGTTGCCATGATAGAAATGTGGAGCTGAGGTTACAATCAAAATGGTTGTAAAATTATTCAATGGCATTTAATCTTATTATAGGGTGGCAGTAATTTATTCCTTGGAGCACAGGAGGCTGAGGGGGTGCTTTTATAAAATCACAGAATGGGTGAATGTACAGAGATTGTGTTCAAGGTTGAGGAATCAAGAACTCTGTATTCCACTGACAATTTTTAAACGCCAACAGACTCAAGAATCGCAACTTAAAACGTTGCCTCTCCATGTTCTCCACAGATACTGTGTGCCCCATTGAGTTACTCCAGCACTCTGCCTTTTTGTGTACTCGCATCTGCAGTTCCTTGTGTCTGCACCTTCCGTGTCCACAGTAGCACATGTCCCTCTAGTGGTCATGGAGCTCAGTGTTTTACTGTAGTGTCATATGTACCAAAACAGGACAATGAAATCCTTACTTGCAGCAGCACAGCAGGTTTGTAAACACCACTCAATAGATTATTTAATGAATAAACAATAAAAAAGTTCAATACATAAATATTAGCGCAAAACAAAGCCCACAGGCCCCAGTGCAGCCAAAGCAGTTCTAAGTTTGAAGTTGAAGTTCATGGCCGCCCACTCTAACCCCGCTCCATACTCTGTAGGCTGTGGGCCGAGGAGCTTTATTCCAGTGTTTTGTGACCCAAGTCACAGAACTACATGAAATGTTCACATATTGTGTAAAAATATAATATAAATCACCCCTGAAACTCGTCATGAACAAGACTTGCACATTTTTATTAAATTAGAGAAAAAAATGAAAAAAATTGGGTATTTTTAGTCCAATCAAAGCACGCTTAACATTGAGTTGTATGCCAGTTGTTTCAGACTAGCTAGACAGGGAGCACACAACATGCCTGAGAGGACTTCACTGATGCCTGTTTTACTGGAGATTCCGATGAAGGTTCTTTCTAGTTCTGTGGAATACGTGTCGTGGAAACTTGCAGCAGGGTAATTGAATTTAGTGAGAAAAGCATTAAGAAGGCTGAAGAATGTGCTGCTAAGTGGATAGAAGAGGAAGAAAGTCTTGAAAGCAAAGTCGCTGCTGAGGTGCTGCAGTCAAACTTTGCGAATCAAGTGGAACTAAAAGGTGAGATCTAAAGTCTGAATTTATGAAAATCTATCTGTATGGACTTTAATTAATTTAATTGCACCCTTTTATAATGTGAAAAAATGAGATTTAGGAAGCTGTACATTCACTCACTCATTTATTCACTCAATCATTCACTCACTCACTCTATTCATTCATTCATGGAGGGCCTAAACTATGTATCCATAACAACGTAAATTAAACATTTTCACTAATGCCAGCTTGTTGTAGTCTAATAAGTCTTTAACATCTAATCTCGGAGCTGCCTGCGATAACTTACCGGGAAAAAGTGCTCCAACCGCGCCTAGGTACTTAATATAGTGAAGCCGCGGTCTCAATTAAGAGGCAGCCGATTCGCGAACGTGGAGCTGCGGGGTGTGTTTGGATCATCTCCGCGGGCGGGAGGGGGGGGGGGGTGGAGGCTGTACATAGTGCCGTCCACAGCAGCCAATTTCCAGGCCCTGACCACGGGAGAAAAACGGAGGGATATTGATCACACTTTATAGGCTTCCATTGGAGTGAGAAATGGTCAGAAATGGTTGATGTTTCTGTAGAAATGAATTGATGTATGTGAACTTGAACTAATTTTTCTATGGTAGTAACCTATTGTTATTCTCATTAACATTAAGAGGTTGGAATTTTATGAATTCATGCAGACTTAATGACTATGAGATTTTATTTTCTGTAGCCTCTGCCTGACCCTCCACTTGAACTTGAACTCTTATCAATGGTAGTAAATTACAGTGTAAGTCTCACTGACATTAAGTAGAGGATGACATTTTATGAATTGAAGTCCATGCAGACCTAGGTACTATGAGATGTTCCTTTCTCTAGCTATTCTGCAGCCTCTGCTCCAGTGTCATTAAAAAAAACACACTCACAATTATATTCATATTATTTTTCTATAATTTAATTATATAATATTACATTCATATTTACAAGTTATACATATAGTTTAAATGGACTGCAACACGGAAATAGGCTGCCCATGGTGTAATATGGGCATTGGCCACTAGATGGCGCTTACTTTCCCGATTTCATTTTCTAATTAGTTTAATTAATTAATGTGCAACTTTTGGCAATGACGAGTTATGACATCGTTCTCAATTATATTTAATCTAAATCTGTGGAAAATTTCATGTAGTTCGGTGACTTGGGCCACGAAAACCGATTTCTAGACACATTTTTGATGCTCGGCCCACAGCCAACTGGGTCTGAAGCGTTCGGAAATTAGTCCTCTGTGACGACCCGGAGATCACCGGCATGCTCCAGCTGGCTCCGGTGGTGGAGAGAGGACGCGCCGAGGATGCG
The DNA here is from genome assembly GCF_028641065.1 of Leucoraja erinaceus. NCBI lineage: Eukaryota > Metazoa > Chordata > Chondrichthyes > Rajiformes > Rajidae > Leucoraja > Leucoraja erinaceus. The sequence continues at coordinate 5,922,058 of NC_073403.1, forward strand.
AGGCTTAGGAGCTGAGGCCGACGGCTGCTGCTCTGGACCTGCGTGGCGGGCTCCCGGGGGCAGGGAGATCATGCGGAGGTGAAGAGGGAGAGTGTCAGGATTGAGGGAAGGGGGGAATGGGGAAGGTGATGAGGGAGAGTGGGGGACGAGGGGAATAGAGGGAGAGGGAGTGGCGCTACCCTTCTCCCCCTCCCCTTCTCTCTCTCCCCCCTTCCCTCTCTCCCCCTGCCCTCCCTACCCTAAACCCCCTTCCACACCCTACCCTACCCCCCTCCACCCCTACCCCCCTTCCCCTACCTCTCCCCCCCCTCCCCCTCCTCCTCCCTTCCCCCCCACCTCTCCCTCTCCCTTCCCTCCCTCCCTCCCTCCCTCCTCCCCCCCCTCCCTCTCCCCCCTCCACCCCCTCAGTCTCTGCCCTTCTGTCTCTGCCTCTCTCTCTGTCTCTCCCCATTCTCTCTCTACCCTCACTCTCTACCTCCCCCTTCCTCTCTAAACGCACTTGCGAGTTGGGGGCTATGCGTCAGTGGATAGGGCGGTTATGGGGTAAAAGGAGCAAATTAATAATATTAATATAATATCAAGGGGGGGTAGTTAGTGTGTGTGACACCGCATGCCACCCCTCCCCGCCCCTGCAAACAGGCGTTGGGGGAACTAGACTGCACTTGGTCTAGTATACTTTTAAAACTTTGAGTGGGTGTGTGTATGTCATTTTGCCTGTGAAACGTATCTCCTCGAAAACCAGACGACGAAACAGGAACATTTTTACATATTTCAGTAGAGATTTTCCTTGTGATTTTAGAAGTCCACTCCTGTACATTTCGTACATTATCTTCCCGACTTTTTTTATTTAAATTGTTGACCAATCTGACCAATTTTCTTCTGGTAAAAAATGTTCCTTATGATTTCAATAATTCAATCCTCTATAAATTTGGTCAATTATTTCCCGAGATAGACAATAGATAGACAATAGGTGCAGGAGTAGGCCATTTCGGCCCTTCGAGCAGGCTGATCATCCCCAATCAGTACACCGTTCCTGCCTTGTCCCCATATTCCCTGACTCCGCTATTTTTAAGAGCCCTATCTAGCTCTCTCTTGAAAGCATCCAGAGAACCTGCCTCCACCGCCCTCTGAGGCAGGGAATTCCACTCACCACAATCTGTGAGAAAAAGTGTTTCTTCGTCTCCGTTCTAAATGGCTTACTCCTTATTCTTAAACTGTCGCCCCTGGTTCTGGACGCCCCCAACATCGGGAACATGTTTCCTGCCTCTAGCGTGTCCAAGCCATTAACAATCTTATATGTTTCAATTCTTCTCTCTAAAGTCCAGAATGTACAAGCCCAGCTGCTCCATTCTCTCAGCATATGACAGTCCTGCCATCCCAGGAATTAACCTTGTAAACCTACGCTGCACTCCCTCAATAGCAAGAATGTCCTTCCTCAAATTAGGGGACCAAAACTGCACACAATACTCCAGGTGTGGTCTCACTGGGGCTCTGTACAACTGCAGAAGGACCTCTTTGCTCCTATATTCAGTTCCTCTTGTTATAAAGGCCAACATGCCATTCACTTTCTTCACTGCCTGCTGTACCTGCATGCTTACTTTCATAGACTGATTGATGTACAAGGAACCCCAGATCCCGTTGTACTTCCCCTTTTCCCAACTTGGCACCATTTAGATAGTAATCTGCCTTCCTGTTTTTGCTACCAAAGTGGATAATCTCACATTTATCCGCATTAAACTTCCTCTGCCATGTATCTGCCCACTCCCCCAACCTGTCCAAGTCACCCTGCATTCTCATAGCATCCTCCTCACAGTTCACACTGCTACCCAGCTATGTGTTATCTGCAAATTTGCTAATGTTACTTTGAATCCCTGCATCCAAATCATTGATGTATGTTGTAAATAGCTGCGGTCCCAGCACCGAGCCACTGGTCACTGCCTGTCATTCTGAAAGGGCCCCGTTTATCCCTACTCTTTCTTTCCTGTCTGCCAACCACTGCTATCCATGTCAGCATTCTACCCCCAATACCATGTGCCATCATTTTGCCCACTAATTTCCTATGTGGGACCTTATCAAATGCTTTCTGAAAGTCCAGGTACACTACATCCACTGGCTCTCCCTTGTCCATTTTCCTAGTTACATCTTCAGAAAATTCCAGAAGATTAGTCAAGCATGATTTCCCCTTCGTAAATCCATGCTGACTCGGACCGATCCTGTTATTGCTATCCAAATGTTCAGCTATCTCATCTTTTATAATTGACTCCAGCATCTTCCCCACCACCGATGTCAGACTAACTGGTCTATAATTCCTGTTTAAGAGGGAACTGCAGCTTTTCTTACACAGAAAAGCTGGGATAACATTAGCTAGCCATCTATCCATAGGCAACTTATCCTGAAAGTCTATACTGAACGGGGGTGGGGGGTGGATGGGGACAAGAAACCAAAGGTAGCCAGGCTGGAGGTTGGGAGAGCAGCACTGAGGAAGGGGAGTACCCTAACAGATTGCAGAATTCGATGTTCAGGCCCGGGGGGGATTCCCCAAAGCCTATTGCTGTTCCTCCCCGGTGCTGCTCGCTGGCCATGGAGGAACCCAGGACCATTTCGGAGGCCGTTTAATGTGCTTCCCGGGAGGTCAGCTCCGTTATTGCGGACCCGGAGATCCTCTCGCCCAACCTCCGCTCTACCGATATAGAAGCTGGCATTAGCACACGCAAAGAAGCTGGAAGAGAACTAAACCTCTGTCGCACCTGCATCTACTGCTTGGGTCAGGAAATTCTGCAACGCTTTTCTTAAAAAGTGGGGCATTAGCTACCTCCAATTCTTTCTGAGTCTGATTGAAGGGTTTCGAAAATTATCAACAATGTGCCTATTTTCCTTCGCTTCCATAGATGCTGCTGCACCCGCCCTGGGTTTTATCAGCCTTTTTTTTGTGTAACACCATTTCCCGTCTAATGTTCTCCATCAGTTCCTCCGTCACCCCAGATCCTCTGGCCACTACTATATCAGGAAGATTGTTTGTGTCCTGAGTGAAGACAGATCCAAAGTACCTGTTCAACTCATCTGCAATTTCCTTGTTCCCCATAATAAATTCACCTTTTTTGGTCTTCAAGGGTCCAACTTTGGTCTTAACTAATTTTTTCCTCTTCACATATCTAAAGAAGCTTTTACTATCCTGCTTTATATTCTTGGCTAGTTTACCTTCGTACCTCATCTTTTCTCCCCGTATTGTCTTTTTAGTTATCTTCTGTTGTTCTTCAAACATTGCCCAAACCACTTGCTTCCCGCTAATCTTTGCTACATTGTACTTCTTTGCTTTAATTTTTATACTGGGTCCCTGATGTCTCTTGTCAGCCATGGTCATCCCTTACTCCCCTTGGAATCTTTCTTCCTCCAAGGAATGAACTGATCCTGCATCTTCTGTATTATTCCTAGAAACACCTGCCATTTTCGTTCCACTGTCATCCCTGCTATTGTATCTTTCCAGTCAACTTTGGCCAGCTCCTCCCTCATGGCCCCATAGTCCCCTTTATTCAACTGCAATATTGGCACCTCCGATCTACTCTTCTCCCTCTCCAATTGTAGATTAAACCTGACCATGTTATGGTCACTGCCTCCTAATGGCTCATTAACCTCGAGTTCCTTTATCAAATCTGGTTCATTACATAACACTAAATCCAGAATTGCCTTCTCCCTGGTAGGCTCCAATGCAAGCTGTTCAAAGAATCCATCACAAAGGCACTCTACAAAGTCCCTTTCTTGGGGTCCAGTACCAACCTGATTTTCCCAGTCTACCTGCATTTTGAAATCTCCCATAACAACCACGTCATTACTTTTACTACGTGCCAATTTTAACTCCTGATTCAACTTGCGCGCTATGTCCAGGCTACCGTTTGGGGGCCTGTAGATTAGTCCCATTAGGGTTTTTTTTACCCTTACAATTCCTTAGTTCTATCCAAAGATACCAGAGGAGCGTTCCTCTAGTATCTTTGGTTCTATCCATACAGACTCCACATCTCCTGTTTCAATGTCACCCCTTGCAAGGGACTGAATTTCATTCCTCGCCAACAGGAATGGCGAGGAATGAAATTCAACTCCCTGCCCACCTGTCTGTCTTTTCGATATTTCTGAGATATTCACTAAAATATATAACCAAACTGACATTTAAAAAAATATATAACGGTTGCCCACCTGCCGACGTCACAATGCCTTTCCTCGTGGCAGTTGCTGCCGACGCGCATGCGCAGGTTCCCGCGAGGGCCGTTCGCCCCCCCCCCCCCACCAACCCCCGTTCTTCAAAAGGCGCGGAAAGATCGAGAACGTTCTGCGGCAAAGACCCTACAGCTCAGCTGCGCGATAGGACCCAAAGATCATAGAGCGGAATCTTTGGTAGGAGATCGCGCTGAAGAAGTTTTCTCCTCACTGCCCGCGCAGCTTGTGAAGCCCCGCCCGTCCGTCCGCCCACCCACTCACTCAGCCTCAGGGGCCGACCTCCTCTTCGCGGAGGCCCGATCGGCTGTCCTCCCCCCGGCCCGGTTCTGTCACGCTTGGTGCGCTTCCCCTTGCAGAAGCTACGATCGGCTGGGTCCCCCCCCCACTCTTTCACCGGCCTCAGATCGTACTGCTCAACGCCTACCGCAGCCTAGCTCGGGCCTGGCGCCTGGTGGGAAGGCCGGCTCTACCAAAGACTATAGAGCTCTATAATCTTTGGGCTCTACGACCTGGGTAGGTGCTGCCCCCTCCCTACCCCTCTACACCCTCTGCACCAAAGATACCAGCTCTTCTAGTATCTTTGCTCTGCACCCTCCCAGAGAGGGAGGAGGAGAGGTGGCCCTCCCTCTCTGCCCCCTTCTAGCAATGTTACAACATTTTGAGATTTTAAAAATCAAGTCTAATTTATCCCATCAGATAAAGCATAAAACGAAGTTTAATTTGACACCTAATTCACTTTCTTATCTTCAGTATTAAAAATGTTATGGCCATTTTCATACTCGGAAATTAGCATCTTGTGCCATATTGCTTTTCCATTGGCTTAACACAAAAGCTGTGATCGAGGACAGTCAAAAGCCCATAACTTTCTTAAAATTAAGAGAACTGAAAGAAATTTTCAGTTATTATAGATTGAAGCATTCTGAAACAATCTTACTTGGATGACGAAATTATAGCATGTAATAAGTTAGTTATCTAATTGTAGCTAATTACAAAATTCAATTACTAGATCTAAACATCTTATCAGTTTCTTAAGAATAGATTAACATTTTTAAATAGTCTAAGTGTCCAAATAACATTCACAATGTAACATAATTTGTAAATCTCATTGTCATGGATTTATAGGCCAAATGGAAGGAATGTCATGTTTAATAGCTGTAAATTAATGGCCATTTAATAGGTATGTTACAAAACCTACCTGAATCGTGTCTGAGCATCTGCCCTACCCCGTGTGTGTGATTTTGGCGCTGTTTAGAGGGGGCGGGTTTAAAACGCGATTTTTACTAGGCTGTTCCAATCGAAAATGTTCAGCCTAGTAAAACATTAACGGAAAATCGCTGAAAGACCCCGTCGCAAAAGGTATTATTAGTTTTTATGGCCTTGTATAATATTTATAGTAGTTTAAAAATCACTCTCTCACTCCACAACCTCTCGCAGCCCCAGGGTTTTATAAAGCAAACAATTAAAGGTATGTACCTTATTTTTACATTAAATGGGGCTTGTATATAACCCTGTGAATAAAGTTTTCTATAGCGAGTAGTTCATTTTGGGCTCTTTATATCCCGCAGTATTTTTCTGGGCATTTGAGGCACAAATCCAGCGCAATGTGAACGTTCTAAACCAGCGCGTTCACAGGAACCCACTAGAAAGCCGATTTAAATTGACTTTAATTTACAGCAATTGAACACTGAATTCCTTCCATTTGGCCTATAAATTGATGTAAATGAGATTTAAAAATCATGTTTTATTGTGAATTATTTGTGAATATTATTTGGACACTTGGGCTATTTAAAAATGTTAATCATTTATTAAATGTCCATAGAAAATCAATAGGGAACAAGATGCTAATTTCCGAGTATGAATATGGCCATAACTTTTTTTTATTACTTGAGATATGAAAGTGAATTAGGTGTCAAATTAAACTTATTGTTATGCTTTATCTGATGGGATAAATTGCAGACTTGATTTTATAAATCTCAAAATTTTGTAACATTGCTACATTTAAATCATCTTGCGAGTGGGTTTTTCTGGAACGCGATCATTTGGAACGTTGCGGTTTGCAGTGAATTTATACCCTATATTGGCAGGAAAAATACTGCTGGTTCGTATGGGGAAAAAATCACCATTTCGCAACTTAAAATGTGAATTAAAGACATCTTAAGGAGCACTTTTATACCTAAATTAAACGGCTTTCCGTCCCCATTGTCGGCGATGACGGCTTTAGAAGCTGATTTAAAAATTACTCCAGCATTGATCTTGTCTGGCGATTTAAAAAAAAAATACGCAGAACACCGGTCGGAACGATTATTCAGCAAAAGCTTGCACTCCAACCAAATATATTCCAGGATAAGGTAGGGATAAAACACGTTTTAACCCTGCCCCCCCCCCCCCCTCAAAGGTGCCAAAATCGCGCACACGGCCAGTGGCATAATTGCAGCGCCGCCGAAGGTAAGTATTGTAACATACCTACTTCTCCCTCTCTGCCCTCCTTCTCCCTCTCTGCCGGGCCCCTCCTGCCCCCTTCTGCCTCTCGGCCCCCCCCCCTTCTCCCTCTCTCGGCCCCCCCCCTTCTCCCTCTCTCCCCCCTTCTCCCTCCCCCCCCCTTCTCCCTCTCTGCCCCCCCCCCCCCTTCTCCCCTCTGCCCCCCTTTCCCTCTCTGCCCCCCTCTCCCCCCCCTCTGCCTCTCCCTCTCTGCCCCCCTTCTCCCTCTGCCCCCCTTCTCCCTCTCTCCCCCCCTTCTCCCTCTCTGCCCCCCTTCTCCCTCTCTGCCCCCCTTCTCCCTCTCTGCCCCCCTTCTCCCTCTCTGCCCCCCTTCTCCCTCTCTGCCCCCCCTTCTCCTCTCTGCCCCCTTCTCCCTCTCTGCCCCCCTTCTCCCCTCTCTGCTGCCCCCCTTCTCCCTCTCTGCCCCCCTTCTCCCTCTCTGCCCCCCCCTTGCCCCTCTCTGCCCCCCTTCTCCCTCTCTGCCCCCCTTCTCCCCTCTCTGCCCCCCCTTCTCCCTCTCTGCCCCCCTTCTCCCTCTCTGCCCCCCCCTTCTCCCTCTCACCCCCCCCTTCTCCCCTCTCTGCCCCCCTTCTCCCTCTCCCCCCCCCTTCTCCCTCTCTGCCCCCCTTTCTCCCTCTCTGCCCCCCTTCTCCCTCTCTGCCCCCTTCTCCCTCTCTGCCCCCCCTGTCTCCCCTCTGCCCCCCCTCTCCCTCTCCCCCCCCTTCTCCCTCTCTGCCCCCCCCCTTCTCCCCTCTCTGCCCCCCCCCCCCCTCTGCCGCCCCCCCCCCCTCTCCCTCTCCCCCCCCCTTCTCCCTCTCTGCCCCCCCTCCCCCCTTCCTCTCTGCCCCCCCTCTTCTCCCTCTCTGTCCCCCCCCCCTTCTCCCTCTCTCCCTGCCCCCCCCCTTCTCCCTCTCTGCCCCCCCCTTCTTCTCCTCTCGCTGCCCCCCCTTCTGCCACCCCCCCTCTCTCCCCCCCCCCCCCCCCCCCCCCCCCCCCCTTCTCCCTCTGCCCCCCCCCCCTCCCTCCCTCTCTGCCCTTCTGCCCTCTCTGCCCCACCCCACCTCTCTGCACTCCCTCTCTGCCCCCCCCCTCCATCTCTGCCCCTGCTCTCTCTCCCCCCCCCCCCCCTTCACTCTCTACCCCCCCCCCCCCTCTCTAGACACACCTGCAAGTTGGGGGCTATGCGTCATTGGATAGGGCGGGTGTGGGGTAAAAGGAGCATATTAATAATATCAAGGGGGGTAGTTAGTGTGGGGGTGGTCATGTGTGTGATGCCGCCCCAGTCCCCCCCCACCCCCACCCACAACCGCGCGTTGGGGGAACAGACCCAACAGGTCTGCACTTGGTCTAGTTTCTTTTAAAAGACCGTGATTTTTGACTTGTTTGCACTAATTCCGTTACACCTAGCGGTTTTAACTGATTCTTATTAACCTTGCTTTTATTCCGTTTCTTTTAAAAGACATCGCCATTGCACTAATTCTGTTTTTAACCTGATTCCACCTAATATGACATTTAAAAATGATGGACATTGGTTTCATACCATTTATTTTAAAATACCTAGCGGTTTTTAACTTGATGTGCACTGATTCTTTTGACATTGCTTTTATTGCGTTTATTTAAAATACCAAACAGTTTTTTAATAATTTACTAATTTAATATAACATTTAAAAAAGATTGACGTTGCTTTTATTCCGATCGTTGGATTTAATCCGATAGTTCAATCATTCCTTAAACTATTCACCTAAATGGTCATTATATCACTTTGATGAACGAGGCTTAATGTTGGACTCCACATCTCTAAAGATAAGAGTCCGATTGAACTTCATTGTTTTGATTTAACTTCGAAAAAGGTTGCATTTTTTGTTCTTTAAAGATTTTCCGATGTTTCACAACTGTACTAATTCTTAAATATAATATTTCATTTCAAACACAGTGCTTTTTTTACATTTTCCCTGTTTGTTGAAGACCGCTTTCAAAAAAAATTGCTGATGATTTGGAAAAACTCAATTTTGAACAAATTGATCTGTCTTCATTGACAACTGAGATTAAAAAATGAATTTAATTGTGATTGATTTCATTCTACAGGAAAGACTCTATTTTGAACAAATTGATCTGTCTTCATTGACACTGAGATTGTTTTTAGGCTTTTTTAAAAATCATGCCAAGACGGTCAAGACATAAAAGACATTCAAGACGGTCAGTGGCTGACAAAAAGAAACATCGAGAAGCAGTAAGGCGCATAACGGAACAAAAGAGGCAGCAAGATAGAACACAACATCTCCGAGATAGTCCAGAGAGAGTGCGGGAGAGAAGCGCACAAGAGATGCAGCAAGAAAGAATTAAAAGTATCATAGTTAAGCGAAAGAGAGGGCGGGAGAAAAGCGCACAAGAGATGCAGCAAGAAAGAACTCGACGTCTCATATTTAAGCGAGAGAGACTGCAGGTGAGAAGGGCGCAAGAGACGAAGCAAGAAAGAACTCGACGTCTCAGATTTAAGCGAGAGAGAGAGCGGGAGAGAAGGGCACAAGAAACGGCAGATGAAAGGACTAGAAGGCTGGATAGACGGCGGGTCAGACAAAAAAACAAACGAAATGCACTACTCACAAAGAGAAATCTTTCTGCTGATGGTGAAATGACCAATGTTTGCCCTCATTGTGGAGAGTACCGCTTCTCAAGAGGAACAACCAACTTTTGCTGCATGAAGGGTAAGGTCAACATTGCTCCTCTGAAGACACTCCCTAATGCACTCATTAATTTATATACAGGTGACACACCACAAGCATATGAGTTCAGAAAGAATATTAGACAATACAACATTGAAGAAAGAACTGCAGATGCTGGAAAAATCAAAGGTAGACAAAAATGCTGGAGAAACTCCGCCTAGCGGAGCTGGTCCTCAGCCTCTATGGAGAGAAAGAATAGGCGGTGTTTAGGGTTGAGACCCTTCTTCAGACTGATGTCGGGGGGGGAGGGGAAGAAAGGAAGATGCGGAGAGAGTAGGCTTGTGGGAGAGCTGGGAAGGGGGGGGAGGTAGGTAGAAAGCAAGGACTGTCTGGAATTAGAGAACTCAACGTTCATACCACTGGGGTCTAACCTACCCAAGTGAAATATGTGGTGCTGTTCCTCCAATTTGCTCTGGGCCTCACTGGCAATGGAGGATGCCCAGGACAGAAAGGTCAGCTTCTCGCTGTACTTCGATACACGTGACAATAATTAACTAAACTAGATCACACATCAAGTAGGTCGCTGTGATGTGAAACCAAGGATCAGAACTTGCAAATTGTGTCAGTTGTACACACATGTTACTCCCTAGGGCATAGTCTGTGCACTATCATCGAAACATAGAAAATAGGTTTAGGATTAGGCCATTCGACCCTTCGAGCCTGCACCGCCATTCAATATGATCATGGCTGATTATCCAACTCAGTATCCTGTACCTGCCTTCTCTCCATACCCCCTGATACGTTTAGCCACGAGGGCCACATCTAACTCCCTCTTAAATATAGCCAATGAACTGGCCTCAACTACCTTCTGTGGCAGAGAATTCCAGAGATTCACCACTCTCTGTGTGAAAAATGTTTTTCTCATCTCGGTCCGAAAAGATTTCCCCCTTATCCTTAAACTGTGACCCCTTGTTCTGGACTTCCCCAACATTGGGAACAATCTTCCTGCATCTAGCCTGTCCAACCCCTTAAGAATTTTGTATCATGCCATTAAACAGTCAGAATCCTGGAGGATTCACACAAAATGCTGGAGTAACTCAGTGGGTTCGGCAGCATCTCTGGAGACCTTGTTTCAGACATCACCTGGAGGATTCTCTCCTTGAAAAGAAAGCTGCGGATTAATGTTCTGATCATTTCCAAATTCTAACTGCAGTTAAACTTTTCTTTCTAAACAGCCTCCACCTCGCCTCTCAATTTAAGACTGGACACCATGGGGGAAAAGCAGAACAAGAAGGAAGTGGAGGAAGTTCCAGAGGAGGAGAAGTACATGGTGGAGAAAGTGCTGGACAGGCGCATAGTGAACGGCAAGGTGGAGTACCTGCTCAAATGGAAAGGATTCTTGCTGTGAGTATTCACAAGCAGATAGGCACAAAAAGCTGGAGTAACTCAGCGGGACGGGCAGCATCTCTGGACAGGAATGGGTGACATTTTGGGTCATTTCTTCAGACCCGAAACGTTGCCCGTTCATTCTCTCCCGAGTTTTGGCCTGTTACGTGTTACTCCAGTTTTTTGTGTCTGTCTTCGGTTAAAACCAGCATCTGCCGTTCCTGCCTACATATTCACAAACATCAGCCTGGTTTTGGCTCTTTGTTTCCATGCTGAGTGATCTTTCCAGTAGCAGGAAGCAGCGAGTGTAACAAATTTCCATTCAGAGTTATTGGTCAAGTGGAAACTGGGTCAGGAATGAGTAGAAACAAGGAGCTGCAAGATGCTAGTTTACATCAAAGATGCACACAAAGTGCTGGAGTAACTCGACAGGTCAGGCAGCATTGTAATGGCAGATTATTACATCGTTCAAGGCATTTTTTCCTCTAGCCACTATGATTGAAGACAGGGGTAAGGAGATAGATTTTGTTATGCATGCGAGCTCTCCACGAGACATTAAAATCCGTCCAAAGATAAATCTTCAAAACACACTCTTAATTAATAGTTTCTTTATTGTTGCACTAAAAACAGTAAGATATTCATCCACATGAAGAAGGGTTTCGGCCCGAAACGTTGCCTATTTCCTTCGCTCCATAGATGCTGCTGCACCCGCTGAGTTTCTCCAGCTTTTTTGTATACCTAAGATATTCATCCAAACTTCTTCTTGTTTAAGTACATTTTAATCTTACTCGTAGTCAAACTCCATGGATGGTCAAACTCGTGCATGGTCAAACTCCGGCATGGTCTAAAGCTGTGCCTTCTCCCCCATGCTTCCTTCAACTAAAACCAACAACTACTCGTGCATCTGCGTGAAAATCTCAGCCGCAAACATGCCTCTGACTACGTAATAAATCGCACCCACATAATTATAGGCAGATAAAACTTAAAGGTAACTGGTTATAATTATAACATACTGAGTTAAGCTAAATGGCTACTACAAGCATCTCTGAACAAGAAGGATAATTGCCATTTCGGGCCGGGGCCCCTTTTTAGTGTGAAGTGTCCCGACCTGAAACATCACCCATCCTTTTTCTCCAGAGATGGTAGTGGTTAGTGTGTTGTGCAGTGTTCAAGAGTCTGATGGATTGTGGGAAGAAGCACAAAGCAGAGGTTATTGCTTCTCTTCCTCTTGGATCTTTAGCCCTGTGCATCTATCTATGCAATGCATTGAATTGCTAAGTCACTGGGTCATGAGTGCTCATTTATTCTGTGGATGGATCAACAACATGTGTTATTGGACTGGAAGCTGTTCCACTGACTCACAGCTCAGCGGTTGCTGTTGATGAACGAAATGATTCAGGTCCAAGTGTCGGTATTCAGTGACTGGAATTATTTTGCAGTGATGACAACACGTGGGAGCCGGAGGAAAACCTGGACTGCCCCGACCTCATCGCAGAATTCCTGCAGTCCCAGAAAATAGCACACGATGGCGTGGATAAAACAGAGGGACCAAAGCGGAAAGCAGAGTCTGATACGGAAAAGGAGGAAAATAAAAACAAGAAGAAGAGGGAGGAGGTCAGTGAAGGTGCTGCCACAGCGGGTGACCAACACAACCTGTGGTCAGTCCCAGAGGAAGCTTTCTTGCAAGAGGAGCAGGTGAGGGGAATAGAAACATAGAAAATAGGTGCAGGGGAAGACCATTCAGCCCTTTGAGCCAGCATCGCCATTCAATATGATCATGATCATCCAAAATCAGTACCCCGTTCCTGCTTTCTCCCCATATCCCTTTATTCCGTTAGCCCTAAGAGCGATATCTAACTCTCTCTTGAATACATCCAGTGAATTGGCCTCCACTGCCTTCTGTGGCAGAGAATTCCGCAGATTCACAACTCTCTGGCTGAAAAGGTTTTTCCTCATCTCAGTCCTAAATGGCTGACCCCTTATTCTTAGATGGTGCAGATGAAGTCGAGGGAGCTTTCCTACAGTCTGGTGACCAGAGCTGCAGTCAAGGCTCCAAGTTGTATGCTCTATGCAGCCAGTATGGAGGGATCGCGTCTCATGAATTGGCTTGTGTAGGAAAGAACTGCAGATGCTGGTTTACACCAAAGATAGAAACAAAATGCTGGAGTAACTCAGCGGGACAGGCAGCATCTGTGGTGAGAAGGAATGGTTGACGTTTTGGGTCGAGACCCTTCTTCAGACTGGAGAATGTTCTCAACCAGAAATGTTACCCATTCCTTCTCGCCAAAGATTCTGCCTGTCCCGCTGAGTTACTGCAGTGTTTTGTGTCTATCTTCCCTGTATTGGCTTGCCTGGATTCCGTGCTTGGGGTGGTGGTCAGATTGCCCGTGCTCACCGATTTCCCCCTTGTGCAAAGTACTATTGATACAGAGTCATTACATATCATAACATGTACTTTAATTAGAATACATACAGAGACCATCAAAATGAATACTGTAGGCTCGGAGTCGTAAGTTGAACTAACTAGCATGCCCGAGGTGGTAGTGTGGAAACCTGACATGGATTATGGATCAGGTCAGCAGCAAAACCAGCCACGGATCAAATCAGCAATACTGTTTGATCTACACCCCTGCCCATTGAGTTCTTGTTTGTTTTTCTTGCAGCAGGAGAAGCTGAGAGGGTTTGCCCGAGGGTTGGAACCGGAGTGTATCATCGGGGCGACAGATTCAAGGGGGAAGCTAATGTTCCTCATGAAGTGGTGAGTTTGCAGCATTACAGTCGATCTCTGTCATACCTATAACCCTGCTGCGATGAAGTGATTGAGTGAGCTTGCTGTGTGGTGCAGGCTGGGGGGCGGATTATGCTGAACAAATGAGCAACCTCATGGTGACTGAGCAGTGTTTCCACTTTGAAGGAAATTACCCAAAATTTGGAAATTATGGTTGTCTTCGGGTAATTTTAGGGAAATTTAGTAATTTTGGGAATATCAGACCAGCACCAAGGCTCTTCACCATTCACTCCTCCAGCTCTTGAATTGTCCATGTCGCCCTCCCTATCACACACCTGGGTGGCCATTGATGATGGAACATAGAACAGCACAGGAACTGGCCCTTCAGCCCAAAATGTCTGTGCCCAACATGATGCCAAGTTAAACTGATCCCATCTGCCTGGTATATTCTCTTTGGGACATTTGACAATAAAACACTCTGGACTCCTGACTAGATTCACACAGCGTGGAAATTTCCCTCGACGCAACTTGCCCACACTGGCCAACATCCCCTATCTACACCAGTTCCACATGTCCGCGTTTGGCCCATATCCCTCTAAACCTGTCCTATCCATGTACCATATAACCATATAACAATTACAGCACGGAAACAGGCCATCTTGGCCCTACAAGTCCGTGCCGAACAAACTTTTTTTCCCCCTTAGTCCCACCTGCCTGCACTCATACCATAACCCTCCATTCCCTTCTCATCCATATGCCTATCCAATTTATTTTTAAATTATACCAATGAACCTGCCTCCACCACTTCCACTGGAAGCTCATTCCACACCGCTACCACTCTCTGAGTAAAGAAGTTCCCCCTCATATTCCCCCTAAACTTCTGTCCCTTAATTCTGAAGTCATGTCCTCTTGTTGGAATCTTCCCTATTCTCAAAGGGAAAAGCTTGTCCACATCAACTCTGTCTATCCCTCTCATCATTTTAAAGACCTCTATCAAGTCCCCCCTTAACCTTCTGCGCTCCAGAGAATAAAGACCTAACTTATTTAACCTATCTCTGTGACTTAGTTGTTGAAACCCAGGCAACATTCTAGTAAATCTCCTCTGTACTCTCTCTATTTTGTTGACATCCTTCCTATAATTGGGCGACCAAAATTGTACACCATACTCCAGATTTGGTCTCACCAATGCCTTGTACGATTTTAACATTGCATCCCAGCTTCTATACTGTGTCCTGTCCTGTACCTGTCCAAATGTTTCTTAAACGTTGTGATAGTCCCTGCTTCAACTACCTCCTCCATGCAGCAACTCATTCCACTCACCCAGGGCACGTTTGACATTGAGATCGGACGTAAATTAACCAATCCTGCGCTTTGTTTTATGGTCGCCAGGCAACAAGGACCCTGGGGTCATGGCTGCCTCCTCATTACATCAAAACAATAACAAGGTTTCCAAGGAATAAAAGTCATGCTAACCTTGCAGATGATTTTGTTTTTCGATTGATTTATCTTTATAAGAACTGTTAAATGAAAATGATCAATAACAAATGTAGAGCTAAGGTTATGATTAGGGTTAGGGTCAGTCAGTTAATCAATCGGTTATTCAGTCGGTCGGTCGGCTGTGGAGGATCGGTCGAGCTGTCTGACCGTCGGTGGGTGGCATGAGTCGGGTCGGGCTGCGGGTGGGTGGTGAGAGTGGACGGTTGGGTCGGGCCGCCAGTGGGTGCTGTGAGTGGTCGAACAGCCGGTGGGTGCTGCGAGTGGTCGGATGGTTGGTGGGGGCTGCGTGGTCGATCGGGCTGTCAGTAGGCCGGTGTTGCAGGCTTCCCCCAGCCTGGCAATTCCCCAGTCCCACTATAGCTGTGACCCCCACTCTGCCCACAGGCAGTCAGTGGAGTTCAGTAAACGGGGGAACCCACAGGAACTGCCCTCACGCATTAATTATGCTGGTTCAGGAGCCGGACCTCTGTGGCAGTCTCATTCAAATTACACTCACATATTCAATATATAATTTTTATATTACGTAATTATGCATAATTATATTTGTTTACAATCATATTCACGTCATATATATATATATATATATATATATATATATATATATATATATATACACACACACATATATATACACTTTGTACTTTACTTCATACACACACACACATATATATATATTCATGTGTGTGTGTATAAAGTAAAGTACAAAGTATCCTTTATTGTCATTCGGACATTTCAGTCCGATCGAAATTGCATACCTTGCGGTCATGACATAGAATAAAATAACAGAACACACACTTAACACAGTTTAACATCCACCACAGTGAGTCTACCAGACACCTCACTGTGATGGAAGGCAAAAGTCTTAGAAAGTCCTTATCTCTTCCCTCCTTGTTCTCCCTCTGCGTTGAGGCAATCCAGGCTTTCGAAGTTGGGCCCCCCCGCCGGGTGATGGTAAGTCCCGTGACCAAATCCGAGATCCGCGAACGGACCAGTTCAAACTCCGCGGCCCGGGGCAGTCGAAGCTACCACCCTCTAGTTCAGCAGACAAAGCTGTTGTTGCAAGAGCACCCGAGAATCAGTCACCAATCTGGGACCTGCGAGCTCCCGACGTTGTAGTCCACTGGGCCCGCGGCCGAGCCTCCGAAGTCGCCGCCGCTGCAACGCCACCACAGCCCTGAGTCGGCCAAAGTCCTGGTTGGAAAGTCCTGGCTCTGGTTCCGGAGCTTTGAGGTCCGTCCCAGTTGGAGGCCGCCAGCTCGGCGATTAGGCCTTAGTGCACAATGAGACGTGGACGGGGGATACGACAAGAAAAGGTCGCATCCCCCCCTGAAGGAAGAGACTAAAAACATGTTTCTCCCACACCACCACACATACACAAGTAAAATAAACTAAAACAACAACAAAAGAAAACAAAAAAAGAAAAGACAGACGGACTGCAGGTGAGCAGGGGCACCGCCGCCACTTCCGGGGTGTGTATATAGATTATATATATATGTGTGTGTGTATATCTATATGTGTATATCTATATGTGTATATATATATATATATATATATATATATATATATGTGTGTGTGTGTGTGTGTATATATATACACCCTGCACGTTAAACAGGCCCCTTCTCTAGCTGTTTTTAAATCACTCCTGAAGACATATCTATTCTCCATGGCCTTTGTAGACCAGTGAGGTGTCGAATTGTTTTTTAACTTTATTTGCTTGGTTTTGCTGCGTTGTTTGTACTTGTGTTTTATGTTTTTTAATTTATTGTTTGGATTTTTGTATGTAATTTATGCGCCTCGTGTTAGTTGTATGTTCTGTTGTTCTGCCTGTTTTATGATGTCTTGCTTGTTTTCTTTTTTCTGTACAGCACTTTGGTCAGCTTTGGTTGTTTTTAAGGTGCTTAACAAATAAAGTTATTATTATTATTATTATTATATATATATATAATATATATGTATACATATATATATATATATGTATGTATACATATATATGTGTATGTGGTATAACATATGGTTTAAATAGACCACAGCATGGAATTACTCCCATGGTGTAATATGGGCATTGGACACTAGTTGGCGCTTTTTCAATCTCATTTTCTAATTAGTTTAATTAATGAATGTGCAACTTTTGGTACTGATGAGTTATGACTTCCTTCTCAATTATATTTTATCTAAATCTGTGAAAAATTTAACGTATATCCAAGACATAGGTCACAAAAGTTAAATTCTAGACACATTTTTGATGCTGGCCTACAGCCTAATTGCTAACGGCGGCCTCTGTTGCCCCGTGCAGGAAAAACTCGGACGAGGCAGACTTGGTGCCGGCAAAGGAGGCCAACGTCAAGTGCCCGCAGGTGGTCAAGTCGTTTTACAAGGAGCGTCTAACGTGGCATTCCAATCCAACCAAGGTAGAGAAGAAGTAACGGAGCAGAGGGGCTCACACACCTCCCATTTACTACTTTACACAACGAGAAAATAATCCTGATATTTGCAGACGTGGTTTTCAGTTGTACAGATGTAAAGTTCTCCAGGTGATACTTCTCTCAACTCCTCTCGGACCTGGTTTATTGCCTCTGACTGCCAGGGGCCGGGCAGGTTGTGTTTCAAATCCAGCATGACATTTTTAATTTCACTGTTTTATTTTTCTTCAGGTTTTTGGGGGTAACAACTAATTGTAGAAGCCAATGAGTTGTAGATTAGTTGCCTTGGCTTATAGCATCGGGTTTGAGCCCGTGAAGGCAAAAGGTGCTGATTTAATTCACAGCCTCTTTTAGTGCAGTGTTTTCATTGTGTGGCTGGGCCTGGGAGGGAGGGTGTTACGGTGTGTGTGTGTATCCAGCCACTGCTCTGCCACCTCCTCACTGCAACACCCTGGTACTCTCCACTGTGAGTTGTTGAATGCCTGATCACAGGACCAATTGCTGTTCCAACCAACCTATGGGTGGCTTGGTGGCCAACACTCCATCCTGCAGTGGTGTTTCCGTTGTGGTGAAAGTTTGCTTCTGTTCAACCCGCGCTGTTTACTTGGTAATGAGGAGGCAGAAGCACAGACAGTGGGTTAGAGCTTCATTCTGTAGTTACAATCCCAGGCTGCTACCGGCCTTCATCTGTTACTGGAGCCAGTCGGCACCACAGCCACACTGCTCTCTACGACTTGCTTCACTCATTCTCTGCAGTCAATGGGCTTCTGCTTGTCAGTGCCTGGGCCTGTGCCTCACTCTGCCGCTATGTGAACAGGCAAGGTGAGTGTCAGTGTTTTAAGGTATTTGTCTCAATTGGAGTTTTACCTCAGGGCCCCCAGTCCCACGTGTTGATCTCTGCCTCTCTGGTATTCTCTACTCCTTATGGTTAGGTTAGGGGCGGGTTGTGAATGTAGGTGATGCCGCGGTACTGCGTCTCCACCAGCGAGCTGGGAAATGCCGAGGCTGGGCACCAAACGTTGGACAGAGCGGGCAGAGGGAAGCGACACCAGAACAGGTACAGAGCTGGATATACACACACGCACACAGACACACGCACAATGCTGGCTGCTGCCCTCAACGACAGCAGCTTCTCATTCCATCCCGCGAAACCATTGCATCGTCAACAAGTGAGAAAACCACCTCCTCGTCCTCTTTAGTTCAATGTTCGCACAGCGTGGGTTTATTGGTGTGTGTGTCTCCCTCCCTGGGGCAGCTGAGACCAGTGTCGGTAGACAATGATGAGAGGGCATTCTGTCCCCCGTGGAAGCTGGAGAAACCTGCCTTGCCCACTACTCAGCCAAGCCAGTAACAGTCACAGGTCAAGCTAAAGGGAGTGCCCTTCTGCTCTCTGCAGGGTTGCCATAGTCTGCTCTGAACGGAAGCCACGCAAGGGGGAGTAGTTGTTTGTGTTTGACTTTTTCACGGGAGGAGTGGGGGCAGCATCTGATATAATCCACGTACTGTATGCGGGGGCCATGGAGGAGATTCCTCCAGCTGGCTGTCTCAGCCATCCATTGTTCTCACACACCTGGTATTGATTTTGACAGTTTATGTGTTATTGGAGTTCTTTCATAGGTTTCATACATTGCAGCTCTTCTGTCAGACTTGCATTTAATCATCAAGTGTAGTATTTTAGAGGGGAGATCTGGTTTTAAAGGATCTGTTTTTGTAGAATCCTTAAGAGTATTGTGATACTGCACCTACACCCTGTGTGTCACTAAACATGCAAGCAAATATTGTGTAATAAAACCCAAAAAACAGCTTTGAATGTGTTCTACTCTTTGCAAATGATCCACACTGGGTATGGGCGTGTTCACTTCTTTTTTAAACATCTTCTTTAAATGTTGCGCCTCTCACCTTATAGTTCTACCATCTAGCCTTTGACATTTCCACCCTGGGTAAAAAAGGTTCTGACTGTCTACCCTAATTTATATATACCTCTACCAGATCTCCCCCAGTGATTGAGATAAAACAATCCAGGTTTGTCCGATCTCTGCTTGTAGCTGGTCTCCAATGTCCAGTGTTTCCTGTTACTGCAGTCTTCATCTTTGTAACTCTTCATGTGGGGAGATGGGATGAGCAGAGAAGGAACCTGGGAAAAGGAGCCATGGGTGATTCTGAGCTATGATGAGGGTTTAAAAAGCAGACAAGGACCCCCTCCCCCACTGCTGGTTCTGGCTGTTAATTTGATGCCCAAAAAACACCTCGGGGAGGGGGGGGGGGTTAGGCAGCATCTGTGAGAATATTTCGCACCCTTAACTTTGCGCCAAAGTTAAGGGTGCAAAGTTAACCCTCACCCAAAGCCTGATTTGCAATTTCCCAGTCACAGGGATGCATCATCCTTAGTCTGAGATGCTGAGGGTCTGAACTGGGAGGTGGTGGAGAGGATGGTGAGCTCTGGGGCAGTCAAGTACCATAAGTAAGTAAGTTTATTGGCCAAGTATTCACATACAAGGTGCTCCGCCCACAAGTAACAACGTGACATACAGTGACAGTTACGAATGACTCTAAAAACACTAAACATTAATAATAAAACATTAATGCATAAAACATAAACACCATTGATCAAGCATGTGAACCATAGACCACCCAATTAAGTTCGATTAAGGGTCCCGATCCAAAACGTCACCTATCCGTGTTCTGCAGAGATGCAGCCTGACCCGCTGAGTTACTCCAGCACTCTGTGTCCCATGTTAGTTCAATGAATGTTTGTCTCAGAGGTAGATTAATCTGCAATGTTTCCTGTTGTAAGCAAAAGCTGAATATTTAAACTGAAGATAGATATTTATCTGCTATGTGGGAGGATGACCGGTTGCCATGATAGAAATGTGGAGCTGAGGTTACAATCAAAATGGTTGTAATCTTATTCAATGGCATTTAATCTTATTATCGGGTGGCAGGTGAGTAATTTATTCCTTGGAGCACAGGAGGCTTAGGGGGTGATTTTATAAAATCACAGAATCGGTGAATGTACAGAGATTGTGTTCGAGGTTGAGGAATCAAGAACTATGTATTCCCCCGACGATTAACTGACTTAAGAATCGCAACCTAAAACGTTGCCTCTTCACGTTCTCCACAGATACTGTGTGCCCCATTGAGTTACTCCAGCACTCTGCCTTTTTGTGAACTAGCATCTGCAGTTCCTTGTGTCTGCACCTTCCGGGTCCACAGTAGCACATGTCTCTCTAGTGGTCCAGAGGACAATATAGTGGCTTCCAGTGTTTTACTGTAGTGTCATATGAACCGAAATGGGACAATGAAATCCTTACTTACAGCAGCACAGCAGGTTTGTAAACACCACTCAATAGATTATTTAATGAATAAACAATAAAAAAGTTCAATACATAAATATTAGCGCAAAACAAAGCCTGCAAGCCCCAGTGCAGCCAAAGCAGTTCTAAGTTTGAAGTTCGTAGTGTTCAATAGCCTGATGATTGTTGGGAAGAAGCTGGACGTTAGTTTTCAAGCTCCTGTACCTTCTTTCCGATGGCAGGAGTGAGATGAGAGCCTGGCCAGGGTGGTGTGGGTCTGATGATGCTTCTGCCTTTTATAGGCAGCGCCTCATGTAGATCCCTTCAATAGTGGGGGTGCTCAGTACCCATGATGGACTGGGCAGTGCCCACCATTTTTTGTGATCTCATTCGTTGATGGGTGTTTATGTTGCCGAACCGGGCCAAATTGCAACCAGTCGCTATGTTCTACCGTACAGCAGCAGCTGTTCAAGAGAGCACACCAAATATTCACTAAACCAAATGTCCTCGGTCTTCTAAGGGAGTAGAGGCAGGTGTTGGTTTTTCTTTCTGATTGCATCAATGTGCTGAGGCCAGGACAGATCTTCAGAATCATGCACGCCCAGGAATTGGACCACAAACCCATCAATGAAGACAAGTTCATGCAATCCTCTGCCTTGTCCCTTGATTTTACTAAATGTTGAGAGCAAGGTTGTCCTGGCACCTTTCATTCAGACGATCAATCTCACTCCTTTCATCTCCCCTTATTGCTGTACCATAACAAAGCCTAATTACCACCGTTCATTCATCACAACTTTTGATGAGAGATTCATTCTACCCAGGTGTACTTTTCCACGAGAGCAGGTGACCCAAGGGTTTCAGTGGCCCAGACCTATTCCTATTGATCAGCTACATAGTACTCGACTATTGGGGAAATATAATGATCTACTTTTGTTGGAAGTGCAGTAAAGCAGGATATAAAGAGGGAGTGTTTCTGCATGAAACTAGGAAGTCAAGTGCTATGCTATGGGAAGTGGAAGAGGAAAAGGCCACAGTTAGATCAGCCATGATCTTACTGACTGGTGGCTGGTTTGAGTCTACATTGCCTTACTCTGCAGTCGATTAATAATCACTTCTCAGCCACACTTCAGCTAGGAAGCCTCCAGGTGCTGCAGCATGTTTAAAGTAATGGCCAGGCAATGATATGAAGGATCAGGGGTCCCACACATTGCTGGCACACAGGTGTGTGGAAAGTAACTGCAGATGCTTGTTTAAACCGAAGATAGACTCAAAGCTGGAATAACTCAGCGGGACAGGCAGCATCTCTGGAGAGAAGGAATGGGCGATGTTCTGGGTCAACAGCCTTCTTCAGACTGGTTAGGGACGGGAAACAAGAGATATAGACGATGATGAAAGATAAAGAACGTGGCACACAGGTTGTTATTCCATCAGCCTGTTTGTTACAGGAGCTAGTTGAGATGGCCAGCTCGGCCCCTGCTAACTGTAATAACTGATAGATTTAGGCCATTCTGCCCATCAAGTCTACTCCGCCATTCAACCATGGCTGATCTGTCTCTCCATCCAAACCACATTTTCCTGCCTTCTCCCCATGACCTCTGACACCCGTGCTAATCAAGAATTTTTCAATCTCTGCCTTAAACATGTCCACTAACTTGGTCTCCACCACCGTCTGTGGAAAAGAATTCCACAGATTCACCACCCTCTGACTGAAGAAATTTCTCCTCGCCTCCTTCCTAAAAGAACGTCCTGCAATTCTGAAGCTGTGACCTCTAGTCCTAGACTCTCTCACTAGTGGAAACATCCTCTCCACTTCCTTTGAGGGAAACTAAACCTGTCTGCCCCCTCTCTCCCTCTCTCCCCCTCTTTCTCCTTCCCCTCTCTCTTTCCCCCTCTCCTCCTCCCCCCCCCCCCCCCCCCCCCAGAGAAAGAGAGAGGGGGCTCAGCCGGACCGGCGTCTGGTGTCCGATCACGGCCGCTGCCATGACTGGGTTCGGTCGTTCCCAAAGATGCCGGAGGGCCCTCTAGTATTGCTAGATGATAGATCAGATGCTCCTCTAGTATCTTTGGTCGTCCCCGTTCCCGCCCGTCTCCCCCGGAGAGGCGCCAGGTTGACCGACGCCGCGGACACCGTTTGACACCCTGGCTGATGCAAAACAAGCGTGGACCCACTGACTCACCCAGACACGAGGCGATCACATCCCGCCCGGGCCCACTGCGCACACGCACGCGGAGAGACGGTGACGCGGCTGACGGGCCTCCCGCCCACAACTGCGCAGGCGCGGATGGTCGTCAATATACTTTATTTCCCCCAAAATCATCCCGGGGAATGTCCCGAAATTATTTCATTTCCCCCAAAATTACCCGAAAACAACCAGAATCTCCAGTAATTTCCTTCAAACTGCCACCCCCACCCCCACGGTGGATTGAAACAGAACATTCCAGCAACTTCCAGTGACGTCAGGGGGAGGGGCTTATTTCAAAAGCAGTTTCCCAACCGTCACTTGTGCACGAGGTCGACTCAACATCCACTTCTGCGTCTCTTCATTGTCCCCATCTTCAAAGACAAGATTTATTTTTAAAGATTAACCTCGATTTTATTCACATTCTCAGCCCCACTCAGCTCGGCCCAGCCTTGCTTTTATACAGGCCCCACTCGGCTCGGCCCAGCCTTGCTTTTATACAGGCCCCGCTCGGCTCAGTCCAGCCTTGCTTTTATACAGGCCCCGTTCAGCTCGGCCCAGCCTTGCTTTTATACAGGCCCCACTCAGCTCGGCCCAGCCTTGCTTTTATACAGGCCCCGCTCGGCTCGGCCCAGCCTTGCTTTTATACAGGCCCCGCTCGGCTCGGCCCAGCCTTGCTTTTATACAGGCCCCGCTCGGCTTGGCCCAGCCTTGCTTTTATACAGGCCCCGCTCAGCTCGGCCCAGCCTTGCTTTTATACAGGCCCCGCTCGGCTCGGCCCAGCCTTGCTTTTATACAGGCCCCACTCAGCTCGGAGAAGTGAAGAGTCTAAAAAAGACTAACCTTGCTTTCATTCCATTTCTTTTAAAAGACTTCGTGATTTTTGACTTGTTTGCATTAATTCCGTTACACCTAGCGGTTTTAACTGATTCTTATTAACCTTGCTTTTATTCCGTTTCTTTTAAAAGACCTCGCCATTGCACTAATTCCGTTTTTAACCTGATTCCACCTAATATAACATTTTAAGTAGATTGACATTGGTTTCATTCCATTTATTTTCAAATTCCTCTTGATTTTATTTTTAACTTGATTTGCGCTGATTCTTTGGATGTTGGTTTTATTCCGTTTATTTTAAAAGACCTCGCAGTTTTTTTTAATGTTACTAAATTAATATAATATTTTAAAAAGATTAACGTTGCTTTTATTCGGATCGTTGGTTTTAATCCGATAGTTCAAGCATTCCTCAAACTATTCACCTACCATCATTATATCACTTTGATGAACGAGGCTTAATGCTGACTTCCACATCTCTATAGATAAGAGTCCGATTGAACTTCATTGTTTTGGTTTAACTTCGAAAACGTTGCATATTTTGTTCTTTAAAGACTTTCCGGTGTCTCACTTAACTGTACTAATTCTTAAAGATAACATTTAATTTAAAAGACAGCGCTTTTTTACTTTTAAAATATATTTCTAACGTTAAATTTTCCCCGTTAAAGACTTTCCGTTTTTTTTCCTGTACTAATTTCTTCATAATTTTAAAAGGTCGATTATTTACTCCGCGGATTTTGACAGATTTTTGACCGCTTTCAAAAAAATTTGCTGTTGATTTGGAAAGACTCCATTTTAAACAAATTGATCTGTCTTCATTGACCACTGATATTAAAAATATATTTCATTGTGATTGATTTCATTCTACAGGATAGACTCCATTTTGAACAAATTGAACAGTCTTCATTGACAACTGAGATTGTGTTTAGGCTTTTTTTTTAAATCATGCCAACAAGAGGGAAGAGGTGCAAGATGGTCAGGGGATGAGAGCAAGAGAAATCAAGAAGCAACAAGGAGCAGAAGGGCTCAAGAGATGCAGAAAGAAAGTATTCAACTTCTCAGAGATCAACAAGAGAGATACCAGGAGAGAAAGGCTCAAGAGATGCAGGAAGAAAGAACTCAACATCTCAGAGATCAACGAGAGAGACAGCAGAAGAGAAGGGCTCAAGAGACGCAGGAAGAAAGAACTCATCGTCTCAGAGATCAACGAGCGAGACAGCAGGAGAGAAGGGCTCAAGAGACGCAGGAAGAAAGAACTCAACGTCTCAGAGATGAACGAGAGAGACAGCGGGAGAGAAGGGCTGAAGAGACACAGGAAGAAAGAACTCAACGTCTCAGAGATCAACGAGAGAGACAGCAGAAGAGAAGGGCACAAGAGACGTGGAAAGAAACAACTCAACGTGTTGAGGAACATCGAGAAAGAATACAAAGGAGAAGGGATGAAGAGACGGGAGATGAAAAGACTAGAAGGCTGGATGAACAGCGAGACAGAGATACAAGACAACAAAATGCACGATTCACAAAGAGAAGTCTTTCTGCTGATGTTGGTGAAATGACCAATGTTTGCCCTCAGTGTCGAGCGTACCGCTTCTCAGGAGGAACAACCAACTTTTGCAGCATGAAGGGTAAGGTCAACATTGCTCCTCTGAAGAAACTCCCAAATGCACTCATTAATTTGTATACAGGTGACACACCACAAGCTTACGAGTTCAGAAACAATATTAGACAATACAATGTTGAAGAAAACTGCACATGCTGGAAAAATCGAAGGTAGATAAAAATGCTGGAGAAACTCCGCCTAGTTGAGCTGGTCCTCACCCTCAACAATATGGAGAGAAAGAATAGGCGGCGTTTAAGGTCGAGACCCTTCTTCAGACTGATGATGGGGGGAGGGGAAGAAAGGATGAGGCGGAGACAGTAAGCTTGTGGGAGAGCTGGGAAGGGGGAGGGGACGGAGGGAGGGAGAAAGCAAGGACTAGCTGAAATTAGAAAACTCAATGTTCATACCGCTGGGGTGTAAACTAATGGAGGAGGCCCAGGACAGAAAGGTCAGATTCGGAATGGGAGGGGGAGTTGAACTGCTGAGCCACCGGGAGATCAGGTCGGTTAGTGCGAAATGAGCGGAGGTGTTGGGCGAAGTGATCGCCAAGCCCAACGGGTCCCACTTGGTCTAGCACAAAGCAGAAACATGCCGACCAAGATGCCCCATCTACACTAGTCCCATTTGCCCACATTTGGTCCATATCCCTCTAAAGCTTTCCTATCCAAGTACCTGTCCAAAATATCTTTTAAATGTGATTGTATTGAAAGGCAAGGTTTGGGAAGCACAGGTGTCTCAAACTATTCTGGGGTGGGAGAAGTTTCTTCCCAGCTGTTATCCAGCAACTTAACCGTCTTCCCATCAGCTAGAGGGCAGTCCTGACCTCCCATCTACCTCATTGCAGACCTTTGAACTATCTTTAATCTGACTTTATTTTGCACTAAATGTTCTACCCTTTAACCTTTTGCTGTGCACTGCGGATGGCTTGATAGTAATAATGTATAGTCTTTTCTTTGAATGGATAGCACGCAAACAAGCTTTTCACTGTACCTCGATACACATGACAATAATAAACCAAACTATAGATCACACAGCGGTTAGGCCGCTGTGATGTGAAACCAAGGATCAGAACTTGCAAATTGTGTCATTTGTACACACATGTAACTCCCTAGGGCATGGTCTGTGCCCTATCATGCCTTAAAACGATCAGAATCCTGGAGGATTCACACAAAATGCTGGAGTAACTCAGTGGGTCCGGCAGCATCTCTGGAGACCTTGTTTCAGACATCACCTGGAGGATTCTCTCCTTGAAAAGAAAGCTGTGGATTAATGTTCTGATCGTTTTCCAAATTTTAACTGCAGTTAAACTTTTCTTTCTAAACAGCCTCCACCTCGCTTTTCAATTTAAGACTGGACACCGTGGGGAAAAAGCAGAACAAGAAGGAAGTGGGGGAGGTTCTGGAGGAGAAGAAGCACATGGTGGAGAAAGTGCTGGACAGGCGCATAGTGAACGGCAAGGTGGAATACCTGCTCAAATGGAAAGGATTCTTGCTGTGAGTATTCACAAACAGCAGATAGGCACAAAAAGCTGGAGTAACTCAGCAGGACAGGCGGCATCACCGGACAGGAATGGGTGATGTTTTGGGTCGTTTCTTCAGACCCGAAACGTCGCCCATTCCTTCTCTCCCGAGATTTGGCCTGTTCTACGAGTTACTCCAGCTTTTTGTGTCCATCTTCGGTTAAAACCAGCATCTGCCGCTCCTGCCTACACATTCACAAACATCAGCCTGGTTTTGGCTCTTTATTTCCACGCTGAGTGATCTTTCCAGTAGCAGAAAGCAGCGAGTGTAACAAATTTCCATTCAGAGTTATTGGTCAAGTGGAAACTGGGTCAGGAATGAGTAGACACAAGGAGCTGCAAGATGCTGGTTTACGCCAAAGATGCACACAAAGTGCTGGAGTAACTCGACAGGTCAGGCAGCATTGTAGTGGCAGATTATTACATCGTTCAAGGCATTTTTTCCTCTAGCCACTATGATTGAAGACAGGGGTAAGGAGATAGATTTTGTTATGCATGCGAGCTCTCCACGAGACATTCAAAGCCGTCCAAAGATAAATCTTCAAAACACACTCTTAATTAATAGTTTCTTTATTGTTGCACTAAAAACAGTAAGATATTCATCCAAACTTCTTCTTGTTTAAGTACATTTTAATCTTACTCGTAGTCAAACTCCATGGATGGTCAAACTCGTGCATGGTCAAACTCCGGCATGGCCTAAAGCTGTGCCTTCTCCCCCATGCTTCCTGCAACTAAAACCAACAACTACTCGTGCATCTGCGTGAAAATCTCAGCCGCAAACATGCCTCTGACTACGTAATAAATCCCACCCACATAATTATAGGCAGTTAAAACTTAAAGGTAACTGGTTATAATTA
This sequence comes from Leucoraja erinaceus, assembly GCF_028641065.1. Classification (NCBI taxonomy): domain Eukaryota; kingdom Metazoa; phylum Chordata; class Chondrichthyes; order Rajiformes; family Rajidae; genus Leucoraja; species Leucoraja erinaceus. Next base: position 5,949,719 of record NC_073403.1, read on the forward strand.
TAACATACTGAGTTAAGCTAAATGGCTACTACAAGCATCTCTGAACAAGAAGGATAATTGCCATTTCGGGCCGGGGCCCCTTTTTAGTGTGAAGTGTCCCGACCTGAAACATCACCCATCCTTTTTCTCCAGAGATGGTAGTGGTTAGTGTGTTGTGCAGTGTTCAAGAGTCTGATGGCTTGTGGAAAGAAGCACAAACCAGAGGTTATTGTGAGATGCTTCTCTTCCTCTTGGATCTTTAGCCCTGTACATCTATCTATGCAATGCATTGAATTGCTAAGTCACTGGGTCATGAGTGCTCATTTATTATGTGGATGGATGAACAACACGTGTTATTGGACTGGAAGCTGTTCCAGTAGCTCACAGCTCAGCGGTTGCTGTTGATGAACTAAATGATTCAGGTCCAAGTGTCGGTATTCAGTGACTGGAATTATTTTGCAGTGATGACAACACGTGGGAGCCGGAGGAAAACCTGGACTGCCCCGACCTCATCGCAGAATTCCTGCAGTCCCAGAAAATAGCACACAATGGCGTGGATAAAACAGAGGGATCAAAGCGGAAAGCAGAGTCTGATATGGAAACAGAGGAAAATAAAAACAAGAAGAAGTGGGAGGAGGTCAGTGAAGGTGCTGCCACAGCGGGTGACCAACACAACCTGTGGTCAGTCCCAGAGGAAGCTTTCCTGAGGGAGGGGCAGGTGGGGGGATGAGAAACATAAAAAATAGGTGCAGGAGTAAGCCATTTAGCCCTTTGAGACAACGTCGCCATTCAATATGATCATGGCTGATCATCCAAAATCAGTACCCCGTTCCTGCTTTCTCCCCATATCCCTTTATTCCGTTAGCCCTAAGAGCGATATCTAACTCTCTCTTGAATTGGCCTCCACTGCCTTCTGTGGCAGAGAATTCCACAGATTCACAACTCTCTGGGTGAAAAGGTTTTTCCTCATCTCAGTCCTAAATGGCCGACCCCTTATTCTTAGATGGTGCAGATGAAATCGAGGGAGCTTTCCTACAGTCTGGCGACCAGAGCTGCAGACAAGGCTCCAAGTTGGACATTGTATGCTCTACGCAGCCAGTATGAAGGGACCCTGTCTCATGTATTGGCTTGTGTAGGATGGAACTGCAGATGCTGGTTTACACCAAAGATAGAAACAAAATGCTGGTGTAACTCAGCGGGACAGGCAGCATCTGTGGTGAGAAGGAATGGTTGACGTTTTCGGTCGAGACCCTTCTTCGGACTGGAGAATGTTCTCAACCCGAAACGTCACCCATTCCTTCTCTCCTCACTGAGTTACTGCAGCGTTTTGTGTCTATCTACCCTGTATTGGCTTGCCTGGATTCCGTGCTTGGGGAGGTGGTCAAATTGCCCGTGCTCACCGAGTCCCCCTTGTGCAAAGTACAATTGATACAGATACATTATATATCGTAACATGTACTTTAATTAGAATACCTACAGAGACCATCGAAATGAGTACTGCAGGCTCGGAGTCGTAAGTTGAACTAACTAACATGGCTGCGCACATGCCCGAGGTGGTAGTGTAGAAACCTGATGGATTATGGATCAAATCCGCAGCAAAACCAGACACGGATCAAATCAGCAATACTGTTTGATCTACATCCCTGCCCATTGAGTTCTCATCTGTTTCTCTTACAGCAGGAGAAGCCGAGAGGGTTTGCCCGAGGACTGGAACCGGAGTGTATCATCGGGGCGACAGATTCAAGAGGGATGCTGATGTTCCTCATGAAGTGGTGAGTTTGCAGCATAACTGTCGATCTCTGTGGTACCTGTAACCCAGCTGCGATAAAGTGATTGAGTGAGCTTACTGTGTGGTGTGGGCTGGGGGGCGGATTATGCTGAACAACCATGATGGTGACCGAGCACAGTGCTTCCACTTTGAAGGATATTACCCGGAATTCTGGTTGGCTTGGCAAGGGGGAGGAAGAGAAAGTGGGAAGGGGGTGGGGAGGGGGGAGGGAGAGGGTGGGAAGGAGGAAGCGAGGGAGGGAGAGGGAGGGAGGTACAAAGAGGGAGGGAGGGAAGGGGGGAGGAGGGAGAGAGAGCAGAGACTGAGACACATGAGAACAGGTTGAAAAAACAAAGACAATGACAGCTGTTGGAGGCAACGAAAGCTGCCTTGCATTCAGATTCAGATTCAGATTCAACTTTAATTGTCATTGTCAGTGTACAGTACAGAGACAATGAAATGCAGTTAGCATCTCCCTGGAAGAGCGACATAGAATATGATTTCAATAAATAAATCTATTTACATGCATACAGTCATAGTGTTTTTCCTGAGGGAGGGGTGTCCGGGGGAGGTGATTGGCAGTCACCGAGGTACATTGTTGAGTAGTGTGACAGCCGCAGGGAAGAAGCTGTTCCTGGACCTGCTGGTCCGGCAACAGAAAGACCTGTAGCGCCTCCCGGATGGTAGAAGGGTAAACAGTCCATGGTTGGGATGAGAGCAGTCCTTGGCGATTCTGAGCGCCCTACGCAGACAACGCTTGCTTTGGACAGACTCAATGGAGGGAAGTGAGGAACCGGTGATGCGTTGGGCAATTTTCACCACCCTCTGCAGTGCTTTCCGGTCGGAGACAGAGCAGTTGCCATACCATACTGTGATACAGTTGGTAAGGATGCTCTCGATGGTGCAGCGGTAGACGTTCACCAGAATCTGAGGAGACAGATGGACCTTCTTCAGTCTCCTCAGGAAGAAGAGACGCTGGTGAGCCTTCTTGACCAGAGTTGAGGTATTGTGGGTCCAAGAGAGGTCATCGGAGATGTTGACCCCCAGGAACCTGAAGCTGGAAACACGTTCCACCTCCGTCCCGTTGATGTGGATGGGGGTGTGCGTGCCGCCCCTAGACTTCCTGAAGTCTACAATGAGCTCCTTGGTCTTCTTGGAGTTAAGGGCCAGGTTGTTGTCAGCGCACCATGCTGCTAGGAGCTGGACCTCCTCCCTATAGGCCGACTCATCGTTGTTGCTGATGAGGCCAATCACAGTTGTATCATCTGCATACTTGATGATGGTGTTAGTACCATGTACAGGTGTGCAGTCGTAGGGGAAGAGGGAGTAGAGGAGGGGAGGGTGGGGGGGTGGAGGGGAGGGGAGTTGCATCACACTGTACAAGTGAGGAACAGAAGCAGGCAGATATGGTGTTGTTACATAGTTTTGTTTTGCCGTTTTTCTTTCTTAACGTGTGCCGCTAAAAAAAACCACAATAGCACGCAGGAAACATTTTTGAATATTTCAGGAAATACCTTCAAATTCCAGGAAATATAGGATTCTGTTTAAATTTTTGAAGCACTGACCGAGCATGACGGAGGGATATCAGACCAGCACCAAGGCTCTTCACCATTCACTCCTCCAGCTCTTGAATTATCCATGTCACCCTCCCCATCACACACCTGGGTGGCCATCGATGATGGAACACACAACAGCACTGGAACTGGCCCTTCAGCCCAAAATGTCTGTGCCCAACATGATGTCAAGTTAAACTGATCCCATCTGCCTGGTATATTCTCTTTGGGACATTTGACAATAAAACACTCTGGACTGCTGACTAGATTCACACAGCGTGGAAACAGTGCCCTCGACGCAACTTCCCCTCACCGGCCAACATCCCCTGTCTACACCAGTTCCACCTGTCTGCCCATATCCCTCTAAACCTGTCCGATCCATGTACCTGTCCAAATGTTTCTTAAACGTTGTGATAGTCCCTGCTTCAACTACCTCCTCCATGCAGCAGCTCATTCCATACACCCAAGGTCTGAAGGGTCCCGACCAGAACCATCACCTGTCCATATCCTCCATGTGACGCTACCTGACAACCCAGAGTTCCTCCAGCACTTTGTGTTTTGCTCCGGTTGCTAACAGCTGCAGTTCTTTGCGGTCGTTGTTGAAGAGGGGATTTAGCCTGTGGGCCGAGGAGCTTTTTCTATCAAGTTCGTGGCCCAACTCACGGAACTACCTGAATGTTTAACATATTGTGTAAAAATATTATATAAATTGTACCTGAAACTCGTCAAGACCAAAAATATGAGAAGAAGCTCCAATTTTCCGAGTAGTAATTGTCCAATCAATGCACGTTTGACATTGAGGTCGGACAAAATTTGACCAATCCCGCGCTTTGTTTTATGGTTGCTAGACAGCGAGGACCCTGGCTGCCTCCTCATAACATCAAAACAATAACAAGGTTTCCAAGCAATAAAAGTGATGCTAACCTTCCTGATGATTTTGTTTTTCAATTGATTTATCTTTATAAAGTTCTGATGTGAACTGTTAAATAAAAAATGTAGACCTACGATTAGGGTTAGGGTCAGTCGGGTATTCAGTCGTTCAGTCAGTCAGTCAGTAGTTCGGTGGGTCGGTCAGTCAGTCGGGCTTGTCGGTAGGCCGATGGATGCTGTGGAGGATCGGTCGAGCTGTCAGGCCGCTGGTGGGTGGTGAGCGTTGTGCCGGGCCGCCGGTGGGTGGTGAGAGTGTTCGGTCGGGCCGTTGGTGCTGCGATTGGTCTGATGGCCGGTGGGTGCTGCGAGTGGTCGGTCGGGCTGTCGGTAGGCCGGTGTTGCAGCGAGCGAGCGGACTGATGGAGCCGGCGCTATGGCGGTGCTGAAGGCAGCCCGGACTGCGTTCAGGGCAGTGCTGCTCTCCACCATCATCACCATGATAATCCAGGAGGGCATGCTGGCCGAGGTGGATGCACTGTGGGGCCACACGTACGGTGCTGCAGCCGGTCCCATTGCGGCTCCAGCTCCAGCCGTGGGCAGCCCTGGAAGGGGGGCTAGTTAGGGTTAGGGTTAAGCATTTTCCTGTCAGTGGAAGATGCCTTAGCCTTCCCCCAGTCCCACTGTGGCTGTGACCCCCACTCTGCACACTGGCAGTCAGTGGGGTTCAGTAAATGGCTGAACCCAGAGGAACTGCCCTCACCCATTAGGCCGGTTCAGGAGTCGCATCACTGCAGCTATCTCATTCAAAATACTCACAATTTAATTCATTATATTATTTTTATACAATATAATTATATATGATTACAGTCATATACTATATATATGGTTTAAATATACCACACCAAGGAATTAGGCTCCCCACGGTGTAATCTGGGCATTGGACACTAGATGGCACTTACTTTGTCGATCTCATTTTCTAATTAGTTTAATTAATGAATGTGCAACTTTTGGTACTGATGAGTTATGACTTCCTTCTCAATTATATTTTATCTAAATCTGTGCAAAATTTCAAGTAGTTCCAAGACATGGGTCACAAAAGTTAAATTCTAGACACATTTTTGATGCTGGCCCACAGCCTAATTGCTAACGGCGGCCTCTGTTGCCTCGTGCAGGAAAAACTCGGACGAGGCAGACTTGGTGCCGGCAAAGGAGGCCAACGTCAAGTGCCCGCAGGTGGTCAAGTCGTTTTACAAGGAGCGTCTAACGTGGCACTCCAATCCAACCAAGGTAGAGAAGAAGTAACGGAGCAGAGGGGCTCACACACCTCCCATTTACTACTTTACACAACGAGAAAATAATCCTGATATTTGCAGACATGGTTTTCAGTTGTACAGATGTAAAGTTCTCCGGGTGATACTTCTCTCAACTCCTCTCGGACCTGGTTTATTGCCTCTGACTGCCAGGGGCCGGGCAGGTTGTGTTTCAAATCCAGCATGACATTTTTAATTTCACTGTTTTATTTTTCTTCAGGTTTTTGGGGGTAACAACTAATTGTAGAAGCCAATGAGTTGTAGATTAGTTGCCTTGGCTTATAGCATCGGGTTTGAGCCCGTGAAGGCAAAAGAAGTCTGCAGGTGCTGATTTAATTCACAGCCTCTTTTAGTGCAGTGTTTTCATTGTGTGGCTGGGCCTGGGAGGGAGGGTGTTACGGTGTGTGTGTGTATCCAGCCACTGCTCTGCCACCTCCTCACTGCAACACCCTGGTACTCTCCACTGTGAGTTGTTGAATGCCTGATCACAGGACCGATTGCTGTTCCAACCAACCTATGGGTGGCTTGGTGGCCAACACTCCATCCTGCAGTGGTGTTTCCGTTGTGGTGAAAGTTTGCTTCTGTTCAGCCTGCGCTGTTTACTTGGTAATGAGGAGGCAGAAGCACAGACAGTGGGGTTAGAGCTTCATTCTGTAGTTACAATCCCAGGCTGCTACCGGCCTTCATCTGTTACTGGAGCCAGTCGGTGCCTGTTGTGTATGAAATAGAAATTGTGTTACCTGCCTCCAAGTTAAAGGGGGCGGAGTGTTATGCATTAAATATAATTAACATATTTGATGTCTCGCGCAATGGTACGCATGCGCAGGAGAGACTCTAGGTGGCATCCTGAAATAAAGTGGCTTGTTAGTTTACTCCCGTGTCCGAGTATTATTTAAAGTCCGTTTCCAGCACCAATATACAACAATTGGCGGCGAGGATCAAAGAACAGAGAAGAAAAGAACAAGCACGGCCAAGAAAAAAGAAAAAAAGAGGTTGTATTTGGCACTACAAATTGGAACGGCACCAAGCAAAAAGATTTGGCGCCAAATTGATTTGAATTGGCGCCAAAGAAAAGAAAAGTCAGAACGGGAAGCAAGAGCTCAAGGAAACACGTGGGACAGTAAGTGTCACCGAAGAGCGTAGCTGGAAGCTAGAAACCTAACTAGCAGGACAGCGACGGTGTCAGCTTACCTGGAACGCTTTCCAGTGCCGTGCAGCCCACGGCTAGGCCCAGCAGCTGCCACCAACGCCGGGAGTTCCAGTACCGTGCAGCCCACGGACGACGAAGCCGAGCCTCCAGGAAGCCAGCCCAGCCGCGAGCACAGCCAGCCCGGCCACGAAACACAAGTCAGCCCCGGCCGCGAGCACAGCCAGCCCCCAGCCGTGACGGTGGATATGCAATGGAAGACATTTAAAGACTGCATGGATGAACTACAAAAATTGTTCATCCCAGTTTGGCAAAAGAATAAATCAGGGAAGGTAGTGCATCCATGGATAACAAGGGAAATCAGGGATAGTATCAAAGCGAAGGATGATGCGTACAAATTAGCCAGAAAAAGCAGCATACCGGAGGACTGGGAGAAATTCAAAGACCAGCAGAGGAGGACAAAGGGCTTAATTAGGAAAAGAAAAATAGATTATGAAAGAAAACTGGCAGGGAACATAAAAACTGACTGCAAAAGTTTTTATAGATATGTGAAAAGAAAGAGATTAGTTAAAACAAATGTAGGTCCCTTGCAGTCAGAAACAGGGGAGTTGATCATGGGGAACAAGGATATGGCGGACCAATTGAATAACTACTTTGGTTCCGTCTTCACTAAGGAAGACATAAATAATTTTCCGGAAATAGCAGGGGACCGCGGGTCAAAGGAGTTGGAGGAATTGAGTGAAATCCAGGTTAGCCGGGAAGTGGTGTTGGGTAAATTGAATGGATTAAAGGCCGATAAATCCCCAGGGCCAGATAGGCTGCATCCCAGAGTACTTAAGGAAGTAGCTCCAGAAATAGTGGATGCATTAGTAATAATCTTTCAAAACTCTTTAGATTCTGGAGTAGTTCCTGAAGATTGGCGGGTAGCAAACGTAACCCCACTTTTTAAGAAGGGAGGGAGAGAGAAAATGGGGAATTACAGACCAGTTAGTCTAACATCGGTAGTGGGGAAACTGCTAGAGTCAGTTATTAAAGATGGGATAGCAGCACATTTGGAAAGTAGTGAAATCATTGGACAAAGTCAGCATGGATTTACGAAAGGTAAATCATGTCTGACGAATCTTATAGAATTTTTCGAGGATGTAACTAGTAGCGTGGATAGGGGAGAACCAGTGGATGTGGTGTATCTGGACTTCCAGAAGGCTTTCGACAAGGTCCCACATAAGAAATTAGTATACAAACTTAAAGCACAAGGCATTGGGGGTTCAGTATTGATGTGGATAGAGAACTGGCTGGCAAACAGGAAGCAAAGAGTAGGAGTAAACGGGTCCTTTTCACAATGGCAGGCAGTGACTAGTGGGGTACCCCAAGGCTCAGTACTGGGACCCCCAGCTATTTACAATATATATTAATGATCTGGATGAAGGAGTTGAAGGCAATATCTCCAAGTTTGCGGATGACACTAAGCTGGGGGGCAGTGTTAGCTGTGAGGAGGATGCTAGGAGACTGCAGGGTGACTTGGATAGGCTGGGTGAGTGGGCAAATGTTTGGCAGATGCAGTATAATGTGGATAAATGTGAGGTTATCCATTTTGGTGGCAAAAACAGGAAAGCAGACTATTATCTAAATGGTGGCCGATTGGGAAAGGGGGAGATGCAGCGAGACCTGGGTGTCATGGTACACCAGTCATTGAAGGTAGGCATGCAGGTGCAGCAGGCAGTAAAGAAAGCGAATGGTATGTTAGCTTTCATTGCAAAAGGATTTGAGTATAGGAGCAGAGAGGTTCTACTGCAGTTGTACAGGGTCTTGGTGAGACCACACCTGGAGTATTGCGTACAGTTTTGGTCTCCAAATCTGAGGAAGGACATTATTGCCATAGAGGGAGTGCAGAGACGGTTCACCAGACTGATTCCTGGGATGTCAGGTCTGTCTTATGAAGAAAGACTGGATAGACTTGGTTTATACTCTCTAGAATTTAGAAGATTGAGAGGGGATCTTATAGAAACTTACAAATTTCTTAAGGGGTTGGACAGGCTAGATGCAGGAAGATTGTTCCGGATGTTAGGGAAGTCCAGGACAAGGGGTCACAGCTTAAGGATAAAGGGGAAATCCTTTAAAACCGAGATGAGAAGAACTTTTTTCACGCAGAGAGTGGTGAATCTCTGGAACTCTCTGCCACAGAGGGTAGTTGAGGCCAGTTCATTTGCTATATTTAAGAGGGAGTTAGATGTGGCCCTTGTGGCTAAGGGGATCAGGGGGTATGGAGAGAAGGCAGGTACGGGATACTGAGTTGGATGATCAGCCATGATCATATTGAATGGCGGTGCAGGCTCGAAGGGCCGAATGGCCTACTCCTGCACCTAATTTCTATGTTTCTATGTTTCTATGAAGCCAGCAAGCTAGCAGGCCAGCAAAGCAGCAGAATCCAGCCCGTGAAGCCATTAAAGCCAGCCCGTAAGGACAGCCCAAGAGGTCGCCGAGAAGTCCCGGACTGTCCGAATTTAATGTATTGGTCACTGTTATCAATGATTTAAGTAAATATGTGTGCATAGCAGGTATATTGCTTAACATGTTCTAGTCTGCCATTAACATTAAATGTTGGTTTATTAGTATAAATCTATTGTTATAAGAATTAGTAATAGTCATTGGGCTGGATAACCTTAGTGTGTAAAATAATTAAGTCCAGTGCAGAGAACACAGTGAGAGGACAGAACGTAGTGTACCTGAATAGCAACAATGTAGCATGGCTACTCCAATTGTAGGAAGTGCGCCCAGTAAGATTCTGGGTATAATTTTGAGGAATGGACCGAAGTCTTAGAGGCTAGGTTCATTTTCAATGATATCACTGCAGAGGAGAAGAGAGCATGGCTCATTACAGGCTTAGGAAGCGAGGGTTATCACACCTTAGGTGCATTGCTGTGGCCAGCAAAGCCCACGAGTAAAACGTACGAGGAATGTAAGGAGGCATTAATTGCTCATTTCTCGCCAAAACCTCCAAGAGCATCCAGAGACAAGGAGCCTGAACTATAAAAGGCATGGAGTCCCTCAAGGGCATCCAGAGACAAGATTCACAACTCCAAGGGGTGCTGGAGATGTGGCGGCAGCCATGAGCCGGCGATGTGTAAAGTCAGAGATAGTAGGTGCTTCAGGTGCTCGGGAACGGGTCACACCAAAAGCCAGTGTGACGCTGTTAGAGCTTACCAACAGCAGTACAGGGCAGATGTACGATCCAGAGAGCAACCCTAACTATTCAAGCTGCCTTCGGGGGTATGAAGGTATGGAGAGAGATCCGGGACAAACAGAAGGCAGCAACGGTAATACAAGCAGCATTTAGAATGCACAGAGTATACCATCCATACAGGGCAATGAGATTGGCAGCTATAATACAGGTGCACAACCTTTTATCCGAAGATCCAAATAACGAAAACCTCCGAATAGCGACATTTTTTCGGTCCTTGAAGAAAGGTCCTTGAAAACGTTCACCGAGGGCGGCCCGCAGAGGTGACAGCTGAACCTCCGGTCGGTCCTCGAAGAAAGGGGAACTAAATCCCCATTCATAAAAGAGAAGGTGAGGGTATATTGCGCGGGAGGGTTAATAATTGACAATATGCTGCTACCTGCCATCTCAGTTAAAAAGTTCCCATGGTAGACTCACGATACACAGTGTATCGTGAGTCTTGCGTGGGAACTTCTTAACTCAGCTGGCAGGTAGCAGCATATTGTCGCTCCCTTCAGTTTCACCCCACCTACACCCCTCTGCTTCCCGGCCATGTGTGTGACCCCTTCCCTCCCCTCTCCAGCTCCCCGCTCATTGCACCAGCGCAGGGGCTTTGTACTGTCTTCACGTCGCGATGCTAGCAGCACAGTGCCAGTCACCGGAGACGTCAGGACCAACGGAACACCGACCCCCAGGCCCACTGCAAGCACGGAGATCCCAGATCAGCAACTCCAGCCCAGCCCCGTTCCAACTCCAGAGGAACACGCTCCCCGTAGGGGCAGAAGCTGTTGGTGTGCAAGGGGTACGTCTTGGTCTTGGGGTCGCGCAGCTCGGGCTGTGGGCGAACTGCCACTTGTCGCCGTAACGGCCCATCGGGGAGCGGATTCCTCTGGAGTTGGAGGGGGAGGGGGGTATTGTGCTGTTAGATCACCCCCTGCTATCCCAGGGACAGGGAGACAAGACGTTCACCGAGGGCGGCCCGCAGAGGTTACAGCGGAACCTCCGGTCGGTCCTCGAAGAAAGGGGAACTAAATCCCCATCCATAAAAGAGAAGGTGAGGGTATATTGCGCGGGAGGGTTAATAATTGACAATATGCTGCTACCTGCCCGTTGAGTTAAAAAGTTCCCACGGTAGACACGATACACAGTGTAGGCAGCAGCAGATTGTCGCTCCCTTCAGTTTCACCCCACCTACACCCCTCTGCTCCCCGGCCATGTGTGTGACCCCATCCCTCCCCTCTCCAGCTCCCCGCTCATTGCACCGGCGCGGGGGCTTTGTACTGTCTTCATGTCGGCGATGGCAGCCAGCACGTCAGTGCAATCACCGGAGACGTCAGGACCAATTGGACGTCGACCACCAGGCCCACCGCAAGCACGGAGAACCCAGAGACCCACAGCCAGCAGCAGCCCAGCCCAGCCCCGCTCCAACTACAGAGGAACCTGGGTCGCAGCTCGGGGCGTCGTAGGGGCCCATCGGGGAGCGGGTTCCTGTTGGTCCTGACGTCTCCGGCCACCTGCTATCTTCCGGGAACTGTACCGCCCTTGCAGGAGAGTGGGGTTGTTTGCAGTTGCAGAGGGAGGGGGCAAGGGCGGTACAGTTCCCAGTCTCAGCTCCAGTCTAGGGGAGTGGCCGGAGACGTCAGGACCAACGGGACAGCGACCCCCAGGCCCACTGCAAGCACGGAGATCCCAGAGACCCACAGCCAGCAGCAACTCCAGCCCAGCCCCGCTCCAACTCCAGAGGAACACGTAGGGGCAGAAGCTGATGGTGTGCAAGGTGTTCTTGGGGTGGCGCAGCTCGGGCTGTGGGCAAACTGCCACTTGTCGCCGTAGCGGCCCATCGGGGAGAGGATTCCTCTGGAGTTGGAGGGGGAGGGGGGTATTGTGCTGTTTGATCGCCCCCTGCTATCCCAGGGACAGGGAGACACAGCGGCTTTTCAGACTGGTGGGCAATCACTTCCGAAGTTCTGCCCACACAGTCAGTACACCTCTCCTACACTGCATTTCATACAAACATTTATTCTGCAAGAAAAAACGACATTGAAGACTCAAACTCGCGACCGAGTAACTGCCGGGATCAAGGCGCAAACTCGCGATCTTGCGGATATGAGCTGAACACTCTACCACTGAGCCAGCCATTAAAATCTACGCTAAAAGATTTCCATTCCGAAGACCGACAAATTCTGAATTACGAAAAGTGTCTGGTCCCAAGGCTTTCGGATAAAAGGTTGTGCACCTGTAGTACAAGCCCATTATAGGGAAATGGAAACTGATCGCAAAACTTACGTGAAGGTAGGCAGCAGCTTTGTGCTGCTTCAGACTGCCTACCGAGGAATGGTTGTTCGAAAGCATTTGCGGAGCATGCACAAATCTGCCAAGGTCATACAAACTTATTATCAAATGCATAAACAGCGTCAGTATTTCAAGAAACTACACGGGTCCGCCACTGCTGTACAGCAATGATACCAGGCTTGCCAGATGCCCAAGTGAGACATTATAATAGTTTGAGAAAAGCAGTGGTTTGTATTCAGGCCTTCTGCCGCGGGGTCAAAGCCAGAGAATTGGTTGAAAAAACCAAGGCAGCACGCCATATTTATTCAGTCTTAATGATATGCATTACAAGCAAACATTTCTTGATTCAAAAGGTGGCTATAGTCACTCTGCAAGCTTCATTCCGTGGGTACCGATCAAGGGTACGCTACAGAGCTTTGCGACAAGCAGTCATTTCAATCCAGGGATGGCACAAAGCATGCAAAATAGGGCATTCCCAGTTTGTGCAATATCAGTCAATGAGGTATGCAACCATTACCATTCAGTCTGCCGACAAGCGTATGGTGGTTAGGCAGTGGGTTAAGCAAAAGAGGGCTACTGTAAAAGTTCAGTCCGTACTCCGTATGATTTGGTATAGGAAAGACTTCCTCAAACTGAAATATACAGCAATTGTAGTGCAGTTTCACTACCGTGCTTATGAAGCAAGAAAACTATACAGAGCGCATATCAAAGCCACTGTTGTATTGCAAAGACAATATAGATCCTACTTCTTGATGAAGAACCAGAGATGTGACTTAAGAACACTAATAGATGAACAACAGAAAATGCTTAAACAATACAAAGAACAGTTAAATAAATGTGTGACAATGAGTAAAAAGCTGCTAATAGAAAAGTCTAAACAAGAGAGGCTTGCCAGTTGAGACAAAAGTATGCAGGGCCGATTGCGACTAGGACACTTCACTACAGTCCGGCATGGAGCCTCCTTTACTGAGCAATGAACAGATGGTTATACATTGTAGAATCTTATTAAACAACAAGAGCGGATAAATACACAGCGCGAGGAAATTGAGCGACAGAGGAAGCTGCTAGCAAAACGAAAACCTGCAGCCATGCCACCTACAAATAATGAACATAAACAGAGGAAAACAAAGCAGAACATGAAACGTTAATTTAGCAGAATATCATGAACCATGCAACCATATAACAATTACAGCACGGAAACAGGCCATCTCGACCCTTCTAGTCCGTGCCGAACATGTATTCTCCCCTAGTCCCATACACCTGCGTTCAGACCATAACCCTCCATACCTTTCCCGTCCATATAACTATCCAATTTATTTTTAAATTATAAAAACGAACCTGCCTCCACCACCTTCACTGGAAGCTCATTCCACACAGCCACCACTCTCTGAGTAAAGAAGTTCCCCCTCATGTTACCCCTAAACTTCTGTCCCTTAATTCTCAAGTCATGTCCCCTTGTTTGAATCTTCCCTACTCTCAGTGGGAAAAGCTTATCCACGTCAACTCTGTCTATCCCTCTTATCATTTTAAAGACCTCTATCAAGTCCCCCCTTAACCTTCTGCGCTCCAAAGAATAAAGCCCTAACTTGTTCAACCTTTCTCTGTAACTTAGTTGCTGAAACCCAGGCAACATTCTAGTAAATCTCCTCTGTACTCTCTATTTTGTTGACATCCTTCCTATAATTAGGCGACCAAAATTGTACACCATACTCCAAAATTGGCCTCACCAATGCCTTGTACAATTTTAACATTACATCCCAACTTCTATACTCAAACAGGAAGAAATCTTCAAACTAAGGCAGAGATACAGGCAGTGCTTGAGTGATTAGAAATAGTTCACAATTTACACATAAGGGAATGGAAAATGATAACACATAAAGCACGGTGTAATGTATTTGGTTTAAGGAAAATGGGTGGAATGGAAACAAATATAAGTGTTAAGTTTAGATATGATTATTACGGTTATGAGGATGTATTGTAAGATGACTTTAATAATACAATTTTGCAACAGTGTATTAATCAATTATATTTTAGGTAAAGAGCATATACCATGAAATAGAAATGGTGTTACCTGCCTCCAAGTTAAAGGGGGCGGAGTGTATGCATGACATATAACTAACATATTTGATGTCTCGCGCAATGGTACGCATGCGCAGGAGAGACTCTAGGTGGCGTCCTGAAATAAATTGGCTTGTTAGTCCGAGTATTATTTAATGTCCGTTTCCAGCACCAATATACAACAGCACCACAGCCACACTGCTCTCTGCGACTTGCTTCACTCATTCTCTGCAGTCAATGGGCTTCTGCTTGTCAGTGCCTGGGCCTGTGCCTCGCTCTGCCGCTATGTGAACAGGCAAGGTGAGTGTCAGTGTTTTAAGGTATTTGTCTCAATTGGAGTTTTACCTCTGGGCCCCCAGTCCCACGTGTTGATCTCTGCCTCTCCAGTATTCTCTACTCGTTATGGTTAGGTTAGGGGCGGGTTGTGAATGTAGGTGATGCCGCGGTACTGCGTCTCCACCAGTGAGCTGGGAAATGCCGAGGCTGGGCACCAAACGTTGGACAGAGCGGGCAGAGGGAAGCGACACCAGAACAGGTACAGAGCTGGATATATACACACACGCACACAGACACACGCACAATGCTGGCTGCTGCCCTCAACGACAGCAGCTTCTCATTCCATCCCGCGAAACCATTGCATCGTCAACGAGTGAGAAAACCACCTCCTCGTCCTCTTTAGTTCAATGTTCAGCCTGCCCGGGAAGAGTATAGGCGACAAACACAGCGTGGGTTTATTGGTGTGTGTGTGTCTCCCTCCCTGGGGCAGCTGAGACCAGTGTCAGTAGACAACGATGAGAGGGCATTCTGTCCCCCGTGGAAGCTGGAGAAACCTGCCTTGCCCACTACTCAGCCAAGCCAGTAACAGTCACAGGTCAAGCTAAAGGGAGTGCCCCTCTGCTCTCTGCAGGGTTGCCATAGTCTGCTCTGAACGGAAGCCACGCAAGGGGGAGCAGTTGTTTGTATTTGGACTTTTTCACGGGAGAAGTGGGGGCAGCATCTGATATAATCCACGTACTGTATGCGGGGGCCATGGAGGAGATTCCTCCAGCTGGCTGTCTCAGCCATCCATTGTTCTCACACACCTGGTATTGATTTGGCAGTTCATGTGTTATTGGAGTACGACTAATTGCGTTCAATAGTAATTTTTAAACAGGATGGGGAGGGAGGGTGGGGATATGTTTGTGTCTGAGGTATTTGTGGAAGAGAAACACAGAGCATGGAAACTACAGTATTAGTATCACTTTCCTAGTTTTCATACATTGCAGCTCTTCTGCCTGACTCGCATTTAATCATCGAGTGTAGTCTTTTAGAGGGGAGATCTGATTTTAGCTGGTTTTAAAGGATCTGTTTTTGTAGAATCCCTATTGAGTATTGTAATACTGCTCCTACACCCTGTGTGTCACTAAACAGGCGAGCAAATATTATTGTGTAATAAAACCCAAAAAACAGCTTTGAATGTGTTCTACTCTTTGCAAATGATTCACACTGTGTATGCAAAAATGCTGGAGAAACTCAGCGGGTACAGCAACATCTATGGAGCGAAGGAAATAGGCAACGTTTCGGGCCGAAACCCTTCTTCAGACTGATGCTACACTGGGTATGGGCGTGTTCACTTCTTTCCCCCCTCCCATACCCGGTTATCAGTCACTGTGGCGTCGCTGCTCAGAGCTGCCTCTGCGCTGCCCTATAAGTAGAACAGAGTGTAGGAAGGAACTGCAGATGCTGCTTTACACCAAAGATAGACACAAAATGCTGCAGTAACTCAGCGGGACAGGCATCATCTCTGGAGAAAAGGAATAGATGATGTTTCAGGTCGGAACCCTACTTCAGACCATAGAACAGTATAGCACAGGTACAGGCTCTTCGGCCCATAATGTCTGTGCCGAACATGATGCTAAGTTAAACTGATCGCGTCTGCCTGCACGTGATCCATATCCCTCCATTCCCTGCATACCCATGTGCCTATCTCAAAGCCTCTAATGCTACTGTCGTATCTGCCTCCACCACCACCCCCAGCAGCGTGCTCCAGGCCCCCACAACTCATTTAAACGTTGCGCCTCTCACTTTATAGTTCTACCATGTAGCCTTTGACATTTCCACACTGGGTAAAAAAGGTTCTCCCTTCCCTCATAATATATATATATGCTTTTACCTGGTCTCCCCTCGTCCTCCAGTGATTGAGATAAAACAATCCAGGTTTGTCCAATCTCTGCTTGTAGCTGGTCTCCAATGTCCAGCGTTTCCTGTTACTTCAGACCTGCAGTCTTTACTTCATTAACTCTTCATGTGGGGAGATGGGGTGAACAGAGAAGGAACCTGGGCAAAGGAACCAAGGCTGATTCTGAGCTACGACAAGGGTTTAAAAAGCAGACAAGGCCCACCCCCCACTGCTGGTTCTGGCTGTTAATTCAATGTCAAAAAAAGATGCATAGTGCTGAATCACCTCAGTGGGTCAGGCAGCATCTGTGGAGAACATGGAAAGGCGATGTCTCGGCTCGGGACCCTTCCTGAGACTGATTGTGGTGGGCTAGAAGAGAGGAGAGCAGGACAAACCTGGCCAACTGACCATTGGGCAAAGGCCAGTGAGGAAAAGACAAGAGGTATGTGATGGGGATAGAAGAGGCATCAATTGTGAAGCCAGAGGAAGGAATATAGGTGGAAAGGGGGTGGAGGGAGAGGGATAAATGGGTGAGCAACAAGATGAGACACGGGGAGAAGTTTCAGTTTAGATGCAGCGCGGAAACAGGGCCTTTCAACCCCATCGATCCCCGCACACTAACACTATCCGACACATTTGGGGCAATTTACATTTCTTACTGAAGCCAATTAACCTACAAACCTGTATCAGAATCTTCTGGGAATATTTTGAGGACGTAACTAGGAAAATTGACAAGGGAGAGCCAGTGGATGTAGTGGTACCTGGACTTTCAGAAAGCCTTTGATAAGGTCCCACATAGGACATTAGTGGGCAAAAATTAGAGCACATGGTATTGGGGGGGGGGGGGGGGGGGGGGGGGGGGGGGGGGGGGGGGGGGGGGGGGGGGGGGGGGGGGTGGGGGGGGGGTGGGGGGGGGGGGGGGGGGGGGGGGGGGGGGGGGGGGGGGGGGGGTGGGGGGGGGGGGGGGGGTGGGGGGGGGGGGGGGGGGGTGGTGTAAGACATGGATAGAAATTGTTTTGGCAGACGGAATCAACGAGTAGGGATTTACAGGTCCCATTTCAGAATGGCAGGCGGTGACGTAGGATATCGCAATGCTCGGTGCTGGGACTGCAACTATTCACAATATGCATTATGATTTAGATGAAGGGATTAAGATACATTATCAATTTGCAGATGGCACAAAGCTGGGTGTCACTGGTGTGTGGAGGATGCTATGAGGATGCAGGGTGAACTTGGACCGTTGGGTGAATGGGCAGATCGAAAATGGGAGCGGAGGTTTTACCATCAAAATGGTTGTAATGGTATCCCAATGGC